>NW_024062208.1:0-86838 GCF_006381635.1 Hibiscus syriacus
CCTCCACATTTCAATGGAGCAAACTACCGTCATTGGCAGAAAGTAATGAAGTTATTTATCCAATCCAATGATCTTGATGCATGGGAGATGATCGAGAATGGATACTCTTCTCCTACAAAGAAGGAGAAGAAGTGGAGTGACCAAAAATGGAAGAAAGCTCAACAAAATGCCAATGCCATGTACATGGTGTTTTGTGCATTTGGTATCGATATCTATAAAAGAGTTTCTTCTTGTTCGAATGTCAATGAGCTTTGGAATAAGCTCAAGGAAATCTATGGAGACAAGAAAGAAGATCCAACAAAGATAGTGTCTCTAATGGCTCGTGAAGAGCCCGAGGTATCTTCAAACTGAAATGATTTAAATTCACATTCTTTTGATGAGTTACAAGATGCTTATAATGAGTTGTATTTGAAATTTGAGACAATGAATTCCAAATATAAAAAATTAATTTCAAAACTCAAAGTTGAAAATGATTTGGTTTTGAAAACAAAAATTGATTTTCAAAAATCAAAATGAAATTTTGAAAAATGATTTAGAAATTTCAAAAATCAAAATCAATGATTTAGAAAACTAAAATTTTGATTTGAAAGTTAAGTTTGAGAGCTTAACAAAAGAAAAAAGAATTAATTTCTCAAAACAACTCATTATGTTTAAAAATGGCAAAATGCTCACATTGTCATTTCCATAGTCATATGGAACATACTTTTCCTTTGAATAAAGGAAACCATTTTAAAATTAAACAGTAATGAACAGTATCGGTGCTCAAAAATTCCAGAATGCAAAATGAGTATCGATACCTCTATAGTAGTATCGATACTGCTGCAGTAATTTCAAGCCCAACGATCATAAAATTCAAATATTAATAAGGTAGTATCGATACCCTATGAAGAGGTACTGATACCTCTTATTCTGGGCAATTTTATTTTGCAGAAAATTAATCTCCAACGGATCCAAAACATCCACAACGACTAGATATGACTTCAAACACATTCCAACATATAAATAGAAGTTCAAGACACTTGAAGAAGATAGAGAACACTTATCCAAGCATTTAAACACAAGAGAAGAGTTTTTCATTCTTATTTTTTCTATTCTCTTGTAAATAGTTGTTATGGTGAGCTTAAATTTTGTAAACATCTATCTTAGAGAGGTTTTCTTATTTACATTTCTTTCCTTGTAAAAGGGGATTGGTTTTATCTTAGCCAAGTAAAAAGATATAAATTAGTTCTAGTTTAGCCATTGAAAAATTAGGAAGTTGTAAAGGTTATCTCTTTGTTCTTGAAAAAGAAAGAATAAATTAGTGAATTTGTTGGAAAATCCTTGGTGACGAGCTAAAGTAGTGGATGTAGACTTGGTTGAGAAGTCGAACCACTATAAATCACTGTGCAATTCTTTATCTTTCAATCTCCTTACTCCCTAAACACAAAAACCAATTCAACCCCTCTTGGCAAATTCTTTAGGTTGTCGATTCGAGCTTCCGTAAATCCCAACATAAACAAAGAAACCTTTAAAAGGTAGGTGTTTACAGATTTAAACTCACACAAATACAACTATTTACAAGAGAGAGAAAAATAAGAGTGAAAAACTCTTCTTTTGTGTTTGATTGCTTGGATAAGTGTTAGTAACCTTCTTCAAGTATCTTGAACTTGTATTTATATGTTGAAATGTGTTTGTGGCCGTTTCTAACCATTGGGGATGATTTGGAGCCGTTGAATATTAATTTTCTGTAAAATAAAACTGCCCAGGACAGGGAGTATCGGTACTCCTTTAATGAGTATCGGTACTACCTTTATAATATTTAAATAAACTAGTCGTTACTAGTTGTTGGGCTTAACGGTATCGATATTCTGATAATGGTATCGATACTACTATGTAAAGTAGTATTGGTACCCCATTGAGTATCGATATGTATTTTGCATTTTAGAATTTGAGCCGTTGGAAAATAACTGGTATTATCGATACTACCTATAGAGTATCGATACTTCTCTTACATTTGGTATCGGTACCATATGAACAATATTGGTACTGTTCATATAGTATCGATACTACTTGTTCAGAATTTTTTTTGCTCAAATTCTAAGTTAATTGGACTTTGAATTATTTTTAAAAACTTTGAATAAGTTCAATCAAATCCAAAAATATTTTGCCTTAATTTGTTATATCCAAATATTATAAAACATGGTTCAACAACATGATTCCTATATTTTGCAGTCTGATTAATTCATCATACCGCTTATTGGTATGTCCTTCATAATGATCCTTTGTTCTTAGTTACTTGCTTTAAGGCCCATAAGGGTAATTTGGTAATTTTAGCCCCCAAGGGCATTTTCGTCATTTTTTCGTACCAAGATAGATGTTCGATCTTAAACGATATTAAACTCCTCAGTCTTGAGTCTATTTGACATCTTGAAGTCACTCAACCACTTTGGGTATTAATACCAAGCCTTCAATATGGAGACCCGTTTTTCGGTATGGAGACCAATTTGATCTAGAGACCGAGCACTCAATATCGATACTATAACCTTCAATATCTATACTAAGGGACCAGTATCGATACTCATCCTCTCATTATCGATACTACCTACCTGAAACCCTAATTTTTGCTCCCAATTCAACCAGTATCGATATTGTTCATCTAGTGTCGATACTCGAACCCTAAAATAATTATTTTAAGCTAAAAACACCCAAAAAGCATCCTAAATTACTTGGTTTGGTACCTAATCTTTGTTTTGAAGCTTTAAAAAGTTAATTAGGGTCATAAGGTGTCATAAAAACACTTTCTTAACACCTAAAACGTCTTTTAATCTTGAAATCAAATTTAAACCCTAATATGCTCATCTATATAAATCTTAGCAAATTTTTGAAAGCTTAATACTCCAAAAGATTATAAATACACTACTTTGATGCTAGGAACCAAAATGAAGCTCCTTGCTTAGTCACACTCCTTTCTTAGGTGATTTGGATGAAAACCCCCCACTTTTTTCTTTAACTATATAATCCAAGGCTTGATTCATTCAAATGATGTTGTTCGAGAGGTTATGAACGAAAATGAAGCTTGAAGGGAGTGAGAAATGGCTCAAATGACTTACTTTTGGTCTTGGTACTTTGAGAGGAAAAGGGAAGAAGAAAGTAAATGAAGAAATGGGGAAGGAGAACGAGATGAATGAAATAAAAAGGGTTCATCTTTACAAAATGAGAAAATTACACTGTTGGTCTTTCTCATCTTTTCACCATTCAAACACTCTCTATAAATGGCTAATTGGGCTCAAGTCCAAACCTAATTAAGCTCAACGACTTTACTTATGAATTTCGCGATGCTCACTTACTACTCGGGTAAACCCGAAACTACTAGCCTGGAATTTGGGGTGTTACACGAGCAAACAACTAACACCAATAATCAGCATAAAAAAAGTAAAGCCAAAAAGACATTACTTCCAAATCAGTTCATCTAATATATTCCCCTAGAAGAACACCAACTAAAAATCTATTCTAGAGCTTAAGATACTGCAAACCAAACTTCAACAAGACGAAAAGTATTCACAGACCAGAAGAAAACTCGAATTCCTCTACCACAATAAGATGAATAGATAAATGCACAAACAGACAAAATACATAGTTCAACTATATAATCCAATCCATCAACAGCCGAACGCCATGACAATAAACCCCACCAAAACAGCAATAAAAGAAATGAGACAAACAACCACCCAACTAAATAAAGCAGAAACAGAACTCTTTGGAGAACACAACATTAAGCGAACTCAAAGGGCTCCAACAGACCACTAATCAAACACATACCAGGCCGAAAAATATAAAAACACGAGATTAGCGGACGAAAAACTTACCTCTGAGCCGAGATTCCATAAGCAGGGGAGTTTGGACATCAAATAAAGTCTTGAACACTTGGAATCAGACAAGGCCATTTGTTGTTACAGTAGAGGTAGATTCGAAGAAGGGATACCTCAAGGATTTGGGCACCATTTAGAATTTTATTATTGAACATAGCCTCGTTTCTGCACAGCCAGATCGACCAAATTAACCCAAAGAGTCATCTTCCATATTGGTTTGTGCTTTGATTGAATTGGTTGATTATCCCAGCAAAAAAGAAACAATCTTAAGTTTCCTGGACATAAGATTCGTATTCCAAAAGCTACACCAGCTTTGCCACACTCTCCAAATTTCCTTGCAATGGCAAAATAGTTGAACTACCATCTTCAGATCTGATTTACAAAAGACGCAGACAACCTCCCCCAATTTTCATACGGAGTCCTCGGATAAAGAGATCGAAAGAGCCCACCAAAATTACAGAGGGGCGAATACTCCATTCGACAGCCATTCCACCATAATCGATCCACATTGTTGCTTGCACCAACTGTTATGTTAATTACATTCAGAAAATCAACCCAAATACAAATTTCTCATTCGAAAAGAGCCCTCCTAAGATCGATCTTCCATACCCACAATCCATTTGAAATAACGCCAAAATCGAAATCTTCTCACTCTTCTTTAAGCCTTGGAATATATTCTCGGAAAGGATTCTTTAAGCAAGGGGACTTCGGTCCACCAATCGTCCCAAAAATCAATCGAACTCCCATTCTCGACAACACACTTGTTTTTATGAACGAGTCATCAATCTTAATTAAAGGATAAACAATGTTTTTCCAAACACATGAAGATTTTCTAGGATCAAAAGAACGAGATAGTAAACACCGATTATCATAACCATACTTAGCAGCAACAACTTTCTTTCACAAAGAGTTTGATTCAGAACCGTACCTCCATAACCATTTATTAGGGAGTGCTTGATTCCTTAGACGCAGATTGTGAAAGCCGAGACCACCTAACTCTCTTGGTCTGCAAACATTTTCTCATTTCACCCAGTGAAATGATTTGTTCGAATTTTGACTTCATAATAAATTTGCAATCATTTTGTTTAGCTCCGATGCTACCGAAGCAAGCATTTTAAACAACGATAGAAAGTACACTGAGAGATCAGTTAGGACCGACTTTATCAAAGTCAATCGTCCTTCACAAGAGAGGAATTTTCATTTCCACCCTTCGAGCCTCGATCGAAATTTTTCAATGATAGGTTTCCAAAGATCTTGAGAGTTTATCGCCTGTCTTAACGGAAGGCCAAAATATTTAGATGGGAGTTTTCCCCATTACATTTGAAGCGAGCAGCCCACTCTTGGATGATTCTATCTTCTTCATTGATCCCGAAAGGAGAGGATTTTTCCAAGTGTAAGGCCGGAAGCGAACAGTCGCTATGCTTTAAGCAAAATTAAAGCATCGATTACACATAAGTAAAATTAAAGCATCACATGACACTCAAAATTAAAATACTTTTAAAAAATTTGTGTTGTCTCAATTTTTTTAAAAATATTATAAATATAAATTTGAATTTAATTTATAGTCTCTTAAATGAACATTTAGACACCCGTTTTTGTCCTATTGGCTTTGTTTTCTACAGGTCTAATTCCACCGCCACTGTCAGCCATAACTGCCGCCGGTCACTTCAACAGGCAGAAACCTCTGTTCAAAAATCAAATCAATCAAAAACAAATCTAATCCATCAGACTCAAGGAAGCAACCAAAGTAAATGGGGGGAACCAAAAAAAAAAGAGAGAGAGAAGCAACCAGAACAAAAACAGAAGAAGGGAGAGAGAGAGGAGCCATTGGAACACGAAAGTAACAAGAAAAAATTGCAGATTTGAAACGAAAAAAGAGAAGGAAAGGAGACTCTCGCTTTCGGCCATGGGTATTTTTCGATGATCGGAGCTCCCTCTCACACATCCGAACGGTGGAAAAGCATCTCTCGGGTGGAAGACCAACATACTCCGAAACTGAATGAGATCAGAGAATGAAAAGACCGAACGGTTTTCGATCGATTCAAGAAGCTCAGGGCGTTTTTCGGCGAAACTAAGGCCGGATCTGAGCTCCTGGGGTCGAGACGAACCTTCCCTTTCCCGATGAGAAGGTCGCAGAGTGAACTTTCTCTCCTCTCGTGTTACTCTGGTAAAAGGATGGCTTTCTTT
Organism: Hibiscus syriacus; assembly: GCF_006381635.1. NCBI lineage: Eukaryota > Viridiplantae > Streptophyta > Magnoliopsida > Malvales > Malvaceae > Hibiscus > Hibiscus syriacus. Next base: position 6,036 of record NW_024062208.1, read on the forward strand.
TAATTTATTCTTTGGTTTCTGAACGTGTAGTGCATTTCTTAATGTCTTGGACATATTGTTTATGAGACCATTCTAGTTTTGTGTTAAACTTCATTTTTCCCCTTTTCTTGAACCATTTCATTTTGGTCCCTTAAGTCCAATATGTGAGATTATGGTTTATTTGCATATGTAAGCCCTACTATTTTCCGCTAATCTAATCTAGTCATCTAGTTAATGTTCGCTATTTCTCTCATGTTTAACCACTGTAAATTTTTTTAGTATTATTCATGCTTTTCTTATATATTTATACATTTATATTTTGTGTATATGTATGTACAATTTTGCTATGCATTATATTTATACACCATGGTTTTACGTATATTGCTAAACAACTCTTTTTTATTTATTTACATTTATTCAATAAATTTTTATATATTTAATTAATATATATATATATATATTGCCATTTTATTTTATCTTGTTTCATTGTTATTTATCTATTTATTTATTTTAATTTATAGAATACTCTTATGTAAACATATGTTAGAAATGTTTTTGCTTGAATAGTTTCAAGAACAACTATCGTAGAATGGGCGTGAAAAGTATCACTTGATAGGAATAGTTTGATTTGACGACATTCGAATGAAAAATAAACTCGAAATAAATTGAGTCCATTTTTGTGCAATCTTTATGATTTGAAATAATTAATCAATGTTCGATTAAAGGATCATGTTTTAATTTTTGACTCAAGCTTGCAAGTTCCACTTTTATGATGACATATAAGTGATTAGGTATCGATTTCTGGCATTGTGAGTGTGTTTATCCTTCCCCACAAGTAATCGACTCTCGAAGCTTTAAAAGTGAATTTTTGGTAAAAACGCAAACCCTTTTTATCTTAAAAAAGTGATTTTTTAAAAATTGTTTTAAAAAAACATTTTAGGTATTCGACCTATCTAATTCAAATGTCAATGACGACTCTAAATTTCAAATTAATTCAAAATCTCAAAATTTTCAAAATAAAGTCATAATTATTTTTAAATTGAATTTTCCATTAAAAATTGTTATGACATTCTTATTAATGGAACAAATATTATCGTTTAAGAAAAATATCTAGAATGGAGTTTATCACTTGTCCTAATGGAAGGCCAAAATATTTAGAATGGAGTTTTCCCCATCCACATTTGAAGCGAGCAACCCACTCTTGGATGATTTTTCTTCTTCATTGATCCCAAAAAGAGAGGATTTTTCCAAGTGAAGCGAACAATCGCTAAGCATCACATAGCACTCAAAATTAAAATACTTTTAGAAATTTTGTGTTGTCTCAATTTTTTTTAAAGATATTAAATTTAATTATAAATACTCATTCTCACTTGAGGAGACATTTTTTTGAAGATGATGTATAAATCCTTCAGTCGTGAGAAGATAAGACTCTGAAGATGATAATATACTCCTGTGCGCCAAAGAGAAAACAATTTGATGATAAACTTCTCATTTGTATTTGAGGAGACATAAATTAAAAATAGTGATCCATTCAAGTAAAATTCAGTGCAATTTTTTTAAAATTAGAACTAAATTAAAACCATTTATAAAATTGAGGAGTAAATTTATCTTCGTACCAATTTTATTAACTATTACATCGGTTTTTCATCTATAAATTATTAATCGATTTATTATAAATATCATTTATGATAATGAATGTTTATTTCATTTAATATTTTCTAACCTCTCATAGTTAATGTACAATAACGATTAAGTTTCATAACATATGAGTAATAAAAAGATATTATCCACTCTTATATTGTGTTATACATTTATATAGTTTCATAACACGTTATCAGCACGATTTTGTTTAGAAAATTTCCTTACAAAAAAAAAATCAAGTATCGTCTCTATCTAATATGAAGTAAATTATATATCTTTCATTAATTTTCCCCTTAAAAGTTCATGTCATTGAAGAAAGAATCAATGTCGTTTTTACTTCTAAAAGTTCCTACAATTCAATGCTAAATTTAAATAGTTTTTATCTTTTTACTTTCTTAAAATCCTTAACTTTTGATCAAGTTTATGCAATTGAATAATTTTAAATAATAAATAAAATGTAAACATTTTATGTCGTTTAACTTGTTTTCTTTAATGTTCAAATCGTTGAATATTTATTATACTTTTGATTAATTCATCTATTGTTACATTATATGCTTTTTATCGTATTAAATTTTATATTAAGAGATAGTTATTAGTAATATTTATCATTTATTTTAATTTATTTATTTATTTTATGTTAGTATATCAATGACAAATCTTGCAAAATTAAAATTCGTGAATCTAAACATTTCCGGAAATAAATATTTTTCATGGATTTTAGACGCTAAAATACACCTAGATACAAATATTATGGGTGACACTATTAAAGAAGGGAATATAAAATCTACTCAAATTAAGGCTAAAGTCGAGATATTTCTTCGTCCTCACCTCTATGAGGGACTAAAATTTGAATATTTGATTGTAAAAGATCCTCTTGTTCTTTGGGATAATCTAAAGGAAAAGTATGACCACTAGAAAACTGTTATACTTTCTAAAGCTCAATATGATTGGTTGCATTTGAGATTACAATATTTTAAATCGATTAACTAAGCCATGTTCAAATTGTTTCACAATTAAAATTATGTGGTCAAAGTATCACCGATGAGGATATGTTAGAAAAAAAATAAATGCATCACCAACAACTGTGGCTGTGATTATGGACGCAGTCAATGTCATTATCATGGTCGAGGGCGTGGACGAAGTGGTCATTTTAAGAAATCTTATAACCACCAAAAGTGAGATTATAAGGATAATAAGAGTGATAAAGATCATATTAAAAAGAATAATTTTTATTCTATCAGTGTGGTGGTACAAACCATTGGTCTCGTACGCCAAAACATCTTGTGGACCTTTATCAACAATCAATAAAAGATAAAGGAAAGAAAATAGAAACAAATTTTGTTTGTGAAAATGACAAAAATGAATATGACATGGATGGTCAAGCACACTTGAATGTTTTGATTATGACATTGTTGGTCAAACTCACTTGAAAGTAGTTGATTTCTTCACCACCCCTGAAGGCAATATTTGACATGTCAATTTATTATTTATAAGAATAATGTTTACGTTAATTTACTTTTTAAACACCATAGTCGTTATGTTTTAAAATTTTAAAATACTTATATGTTTTGATTATATTTATGATATTTATTTATTTTTCTTTGAAGAAATAATTACTTCTAAAATACAATATGTGATAAATGGTGAAGATTTATACTTAGCAGATAGTGCAACTACTCATACTATACTTAAGCATAAGGAATGTTTTTAACAATGCAACAAGCTAATGTTAGTACTGTATCTAGAAGTACTAAAATTATGAGCAAATATATTATTGCGAAATGGAACTAAATTTTAAATTAACAATGCATTATACTCTCTGAAGTCTCAAAGAAATTTATTAAGTTTTAAAGATATTCGTCAAAATGGATATCAATTGAGACTATAAATGAAGGAGATATTGAATATTTTCATATTACGAGTATAACTCAAGGTAATAAAATAATTTTAGAAAATTATTGTCACTCTCTTCTGGATTGTACTACATTAGAATTAGTACAATTGAATCATATACTAGTATAAACCAAAAGTTTGTTAATAATTTTATTATTTGACATGACTGGTTAGGCCATCCCAGTTCAATTATGATGCAAAATTTTATTGAAAATTCATGTGGTCATTCATTAAAGAACCACTAGATTCTTTAAAGTAATGTTTTTCATGTAATGCTTGCTCTTAAGACAAATTAATTATTCGACCATCACCAACTAAGATGGATTATGAATCTATTAATTTGTTAGAACGTATACAAGATTATATATGTGGGCCCATATACCCTCCTTGTAGACCATTTAGATATTCTATGGTTTTAATTGATGCATCGACTAGATGGTCACATGTATCCTTATTATCAACTCGCAACCTGGAATTTGCGAGGTTACTTGCTAAGTTAATTAAATTACGATCACATTTTTCAGATTTTTCTTTAGTCTTGATAATGTTGGTGAATTTACTTCTCAATCATTCAATGACTATTGTATGTCAAATGGAATAAATGTTGAACATCTTGTAGCTCATGTTCATACACAAAATGGTCTTGCAGAGTCATTTATTAAATGCCTTCAATTAATTGCAAGACCTAATGAAATCAAAACTTCAAATTTTTGCTTGGGGTTATCCTATTTTACAACCAGCATCATTAATCTGCATCTGGCCAATAAGTTGTTATAAATTCTCTCCATTACAAATGGTTTTTGGTCAGGAACCAAATATTTCTCATCTTAGAATTTTTCGGGTGTGCAGTATATGTTCCTATTGCTCCACCACAACGCATATAGATGGGTCCTCAGAGGAGATTAAGAATATATGTTGGATTTGAATCTCCTTTAATAATTAAATATCTTGAGCCTTTTATAGGGAATTTATTTATAGATCGGTTTGCTAACTTTCATTTTATTGAGTCAGTTTTCCCAACATTAGGGGGGAAATAAATAGTTGGAAATGAAACTAAGTTCGAATGAATTATCATTGTCTCATTTTGATCCACGTACCAAACAATATAAACTAGAAACCAAAGGATAATTCAATTACAAAAATTATCTAATAAACTATCAGATACTTTTACTGACCCTAAAGGAGTGACAAAATCACATATACCAACAGTAAATGCTCCAATTAAAATTGATGTCCCAAAGGGACAAACTCTAGTTGCTAAATGAGTCGTTGGCACACTTGAAGCGTAGTAGACTAGTAGGTTCTAAGGATAAGAATCCTTGAAAAAGAAAAGGATCTATATCTAATGATGGACTAATCGAAGAATCTGAAAAGTTTCTAGAAGATATTAAAATATCTCCAGAAGAGAAATTTGACATAACTCAGGTACCTAATAACGAAGAGATCTCAGTAAATTATGCCATGTCTGGTAATAAGTGGAACCGGAATCAAATCGATGTTGATGATATATTTGCATGTAATATAGCACTATAGATTTTGAATGATAATGTGGATCATGAACTTGTATCAATTTAACAATACAAAAAAAGAAATGATTGGCCAAAATGGGAATAGGAGATTGAGATGCAAATAAAATCTCTTACAAAGAGAGAAATATTTAGACATGTAGTCCGTACACTAAATGGTGTAAAACCCGTGGGATATAAATGGGTTTTTACGAGAAAGAGAAATGAAAAAGAGGAGAAATTGTGAGTTATAAAGCTCGTTTGGTTGCGCAAAAATTTTCACAAAGACTCGAAATCGATTATGAAGAAACATACTCCCCGATTATGGATGAAACTACTTTTAGATTTTTGATTAACCTGGATGTAAACGAATAACTTACTTTTCACCTAATGGATGTTGTTACAACCTATATATATTGACCTCTTGATAAAACATTTACATGAAACTTCCGGAATGATTTAGTTTGCCAAAAGCAACTAATTCTAATTCCCGGGAACATTATTCAATCAAATTAAATAAATCTCTTTATGGATTAAAACAATATGGGTGCAATTGGTACAATCGTTAGTGGAACGTTATAAAAATGATATGATTTCCCCATGCATTTTAATTAAGAGATTCAACTTTGGATTTTTTATTTTTGTTGTATACATTGATGATCTAAATATCATTAGGACTCCTGAAGATATCTCAATAGCAATAGAATACTTAAATAAATAATTTGAAGTGAAAGAATTTGGAAAGACAAGATTTTGTCTTGGATTACATATTGAGCACCTTAGGGATGAAATTCTTGTACATCAATCAAGTTACATAGAAAAAGTGCTAAAGAAATTCTACATGTATAACGCACATCCGTTGAGCATCCCGATGGTTGTTAGGTCGTTGGATGTAAATAAAGATATTTTTCTTCCTTCGGATAAAGATGAAAATCTTCTTTGTCCAGAAATGCCATATTTAAGTGTTATTTGTTCATTAATGTATCTTTCTAGTTATACACGACCTGCAATATCATTTGATGTCAATTTATTATCAAGATTTAGCTCATGTCCAACCCAAAGACATTGGTATGAAGTGAAGCATATATTTCGTTATCTTCAAGGTTCGAAAGACATGAGATTATTTTTCCCTATTTTATCCAAAACAGAATTGGTTGGTTTTACTGATGTATGGTACTTATCTAATCATCATAATGTGCATTCAAAAACCAGTGTGTATTTTTATGTGGTGATACTATAATTTCTTGATGCTATATGAAACAAACAATTACTACCACTTCCTCCAATCATGCTGAGAATTTAGCTATCCATGAGGCTAGCTGCGAATGTGTGTAGCTAAGGTCTGTAATTAATCATATTCGAGAAAAAATGGTTTATGCTCCGAAAGAATAACTTCGATAGTCTTATATGAAGATAATACAACCTGCATTACCCAACTCAAAGAAGGATACATAAAGGGTTATAGAATAAAACTCATCTCACCAAAGTTCTTTTTCACTCATGATCTACAAAAGAATGAGGATATTAATGTCCAAAAGATTCATTCAAGTGAAAATTTAGTAGATCTATTTACTAAGGCGCTTCCTACTAGTACATTTGAAAAGTTAATTTCAACATTGGATTACGCCATTTAAAAGATCTTTCATGAAGCGTTTATGAGGGGAAGCAAATACGCATTGTACTCTTTCTTCATTATCCATGGTTTTGTCCCATTGGGTTTTTCTGGAAATATTTTTCTGGAAATGTTTTTAATGAGGTAGCATGTCATGTATATTAAAGGATAGTGTACTCTTTTTCTTCATGGTTTTGTCCCTCAGGGTTTTTCTAATAAGGTTTTAACGAGGCACATATTTTACTAATGAACATCCAAGGGGGAGTGTTATAAATATCATTTATGATAATGGATGTTCATTTCATTTAATATTTTCTAATCTCTCATAGTTAATGTACAATAATGATTAAGTTTAAATTGGCTATAGTAACTTATGACTTTAGAGCCTATAAAAGGATGCATGTACAAGCTCTTAACATATGAGTAATAAAAAGATACTATTCACTCTTATATTGTGTTATACATTTATATAGTTTCATAACACAATTATCGTTTTATAATTTTTGATAACTTAAGTGACCAATTTTTTTTATCTTTTTAAACTCAAGTAACCAACTAAAAACTTATTAATAATCAAGTGACTATCTGGATAATTTACCCACATTTTAAAAATGTTTTTTATTTATTTTTATAATTTTATGCGTGTATACGTATCCATTTATATCATGTTTTATTCCCTGTACGATTGGTAGGTTGATTGCTGGATGTTAGCCATCTATTTGTTCATTTAAAGCCTGTGTTATATATATATAAGGTTTTATGTTCGATTGAGCGGGCTTCACACGTGCACATTCTAAATCATATATCATATTTTAAATATAATTTAATTTTTTACGTTAATCTTTTCGTTTACACACACATACACACACACATATATATACTAATTGTAATACGATAAGTTTTGTTTTTATTCATTTTATTAAAATTATTAAACAAGCTAGTATTAGGGACATTAGTATATATTATTTTTTAAATTTCTAGATTATATTTTTTTAATCAAATTCAAACATCATTAACTTTTAACATTTTTTTAAAATTATATATATATATACACACACATTTACATTTGCTTTGATATTCTCCATATCATTTATTTAGCAAGTAGATTGTTACATGATACGAATGATACCTCATAAGCATCACTCGACTCCATCCAAATAATTGAAAAGGTAATACACTTTTATTTTAAAGTTGTCGTGGAGTGACTGTCTTAACGTATAAGAAAATTATTTATGATAATCTTAAGATGAAAGTGCATCTCGTCAAGTGAAACCCTAAAAAGCAATCACACTTAAAGTTTGGGAAGAGATAATAAGGAATGTTCGTCTATTTAAATTCTTCGAGAAAATATCGTTAGAACTTAAAAAATGTCTGATCTCCATGTCTTTAAATAATCGAATATCCTTCTTCCTTATAAAAGGACTGATAATTTTATTTAATATTTCATCATTATTCATGTAATTTAAATTAATAATGAATTCTAGAATGAAATAGTAATATTTCTTTATTTCGAATGGAGTGAGAATTGACTGTTTTAAGGCATGAGAGGTCTTTTCTTCTCGATAAGAAATAATTAAATATTGTCGTTTTTTGTCCTAAAATTCAAAGAATATTATCTGAAGGGATCTTAAATTAAAATAAATTTGACCACGTAAATATCATTGCAAAGACAATTAATTAATAGACTAGGTATCGATTTAGAGCGTTGTGGGGGTGTTAATCATTCTCCACACGTAATCGACTCCGGAACTCAATTTTTGGTACGCATACCTAAGAAGTTGTTTTAATAAAATTAAAATTATTTTTATTAAAATGACAACCGTTTTGGGTTCTCAATCACACCCTAATCAAATATTGGTGGTGACTCCTTGAACTATTTTTTTAACTTTAAAAAGGAAACACCAAATTAATCAAGGCAAGATTTTTTTAAATCACATATAATTAAAAATTAAATTTGTTGTTTTATAAGGAAATCATTTCGACATGATTATTGAAACATAATCATTGACTCAAACTAAGAAACTAGAAAAATGGTGCTTTTGAGTTAGAAAAACTCCGAAAAGCTCATTTCGAGAATTATTCCCAAACAAAATCATGTATGTTGAACCTCTTTTGATATAACAAATTTAAGGGCAAAATGTTTTGGACTAAATTGAATTTATGCAAAGTTTTCAAAAATAATTCAAAGTCTATAAAACTTGAATTTGAACAAAAACTATTTTCAATGCTTGAAGTATTGATACTGTTCATTCAGTATCGATACCACATGAACAATACTGATATTGTTTATGTAGTATCGATACCCAAGGTAAGGGAAGTATCGATACTCCTATGACAGTATCGATATTGCCTGTTTGTTTTAAATGTGTTCAGATTCCAGAATGAAATTTTGATACCGATACTATGCAAGTATCGATACTCCCTGTCTAACGGTTATATAATGACTAGTTTTTATTATAACAGTATCGATACTCCAAGCCCGAGTATCGATACTCCAAGCCCGAGTATCGATACTCTTGTGTTTGGACAGTTTTATTTTGCAGCTTTTAAGTCCCAACGGCTTCAAATCATTAATCAACGGCTAGAAACATCCACAAACACATTCCAACATATAAAATGAATTTCAAGACACTTGAAAAAAGTTACAACACCCATCCAAGCAATCATCATCAAGAGAAAAGCTCTTTCAATCTTATTTTTCCTTTTCTTTTGTAAATAGAATGTTTTAGTGAGCTTAATTGTGTAAACACCTTCATTTGAGAGGTTTCTCGTTTACATTATCTTTATCCTTTTGTAAAAGGGGTTTGGTTTTAGATTAGCCATTGAAAACTAGGGAGTTGTAAAAGGTTACTCTTGAGCATAGAAAAATAAAGAACAAATTAGTAAATTTGCTAGAAAATCTTTAGTGTGGAGCTAAGGTAGTGGATATAGACTTGGTTGATAAGTCGAACCACTTTAAATCATTATACAAATTGTCTATCTTTTCTCTCAATACTCCCAAAATTTTTATTTGTCCAATTCACCCCCTTAGCACTTTTTCCATTGATCTTATAGCTTCCAAAATCCCAACAATGTCTTTAAAATCTTAACAATTAAATTTTTTTCTCTAAATAATAATAATTTAGTTAAAAATTGGGGGCTAAAGTGATATAAAGTTAGAGTAAAAATGACCAGATAGACAACTGTTATATATTAATTACATCATTATAATTAAATTTTTCTGTGTGATGGCTGAGTATTTGTAATCAGTTAAAAGGTGAAGCAAACAAGAAAATAGTAAATATCTCTCCCAATCTTATAAAACTCACCTTTTTTGACTTTGTATTTTAAGTCATCTAACAACACAAATTGAATTCCAATCCTTCCAACGTCCAAGTATTTGCAAGCTTTCTAACAATCACTATTCCTCAATTTATTTTTCCCTTTGTATATCATATTTTTATGCCTGCTAATATTAAAAACTTATTAATAGTCAAGTGACTATATAGATAATTTACCCAAGTCTTAAAATGATTTTTATATATCTTTAAGGGTAAACTACACATTTAATACCTAAACTATCAGTTTTAGTCTGTTTTACTACCTAAACTTTCAATTTTATTCAAAACCATACCTAACATTTAGTTTTTGTTTCATTTTAATACCGTTGTTAAAAATTTAACTTTAAGCTTTGAAACAAATTGAAAGTTTAGGTACTAAAATAGACCAAAACTGATAGGTTAGGTACTAAACACATTAACTTCTTAATGGTGAGGGTACTAAAATGAAACAAAAACTAAACATTAGGTATGGTTTTGAAAAAATTGAAACTATCTAACATCCTTTTAGGCATGATGATAATTTTAACCTTCAATGTTTGCATTTTTTTTCAAAAATTAACCTTTAATTTTTTAAGTCAAATTTGATTATCAGCCTTTTATTTTTATTAAAAATTTAATCTTAATTATCACACCAACGATCTTATCGGTTTCCGCAAGCATCTTCGTGTTACTTTACCCCTCTCCAGGCTGAATCATGACTTCAAATCACTTGGACACATAGGTTCGAGTTCTTATAACTTCAATATGATAATGTCCAAGCAGTTAAAGTCCTTACGTTAACTATTGGTTTTTCTCGTTCGTCCGAATCATTTCTTCACTTCGAAATCATAGTTGGTTTACAGAACTCTATTAAATTCCTTGCGAGGGGAACATGGTAGTCAATGGGATGGCTAAGGTTCACTTGTCATGCTCCTACACGATCGCTCTTTTGGATACTCCTCCGGGCTAGTTAAGGCACCCGTTATGTTAAATTAGATAAGGCATTGGCCTTATTCACGGTTTAATAATCATTCCCATTACAATCATATAATAAAAAAAATTCGAGCCATATTCAGTTAAAAAAGAATCAAAATTAAACAAAGTTATAAACATTGATGATCAAATTCATAATTATACAGTTTTTACACTCTCGTATACAAAACCTACAGACCTTTCTCTTTATAAGCACCCTAAAGTCTTATATATCCATTCAAACAATAAAACCCAAAAAAACATAAAGCTCTGGTTCTTAGAGTTGAGAAGATGGGTTTGCTGGCATTGTGTTGCCCGGCATGCGTGTGTTTGATATGCATGATTCTAGTGGTGGACAATGTGGCGGCTACGGTGGGGTGGTTGAATGGCTTTGGAGCTTTCCAGAACCGTATTCACAGTGTTACACCCGGGGATTTTTGTGATCCTATTTACTCTTCTTGTGGAAGGCCTTTCTTTGCTGCTGCTCCTTTCTAAATCCCATGCCGTTTCTTCTTCTTTTTCATCTTTTCATTTTGGTGGTGTTCATTCCATATAAAATAAGTAGAAGCAATCAAGATTGTTTCTTTCTTTGTTGTGCATGGTTTTTAGTGTCTTTGATCAAGTGTATTCAAGATGTATGTATAAATGTAATAAAGTATTCCAAGTATTAAACAATATATTTGCACTGAGTCCTGTGTTAAGGGGAAGAGAAAGAAGAAGAAAATTTAAAACTTTTTTGAATAGCTTGGTGTAATTAAAAGATAATATATGTTCAGAACATTCTTAACTTATTAATACAATGCACATACACTTTGTAGACGTAGTTTCTCGAATTTAGAATCTTTAAGAAAAATAACAATTTTTTTTATCACTTGGTTACTTGATGAGTGAGATTTGAAGAACACTTTAATAAAATATAGGGATAAAAACTATAATTTGACCCATGATTAAAAATTAAAAGTTTAGGGAGAAGACATGGCCAAATTTTGAGCTTGAAAATGTTTTCTTTTAATAGACCAAAAGCCCATCTCACAGAAAACAAACGACTCTTTCAAAAGGGCCTAATCCCACAATTCAAAGGTACCCAACCCAAAACCCTAAAAAAAACCTCCTTTTTGCAAGCAAAGTTGGTACACTTTGCCATCGTTTTTATGGATGGATTAGGTCAAATTTGTAAAGAAAATTATTTTTTGCCGTGTGTTAGCGAACAGGGAAACGAGAATCTCTCTCCCTCGTCCTGTAGTAAAACTCGACCCTTTAAATTTCAATTTCAACCCCGCTAACGTCCAAGTAATTTCAAGCTTTCAACTTTTCTCTTCCAGATCCAAAACCCACCATATAAATCCCTTTCTTCATCTTTATAAACACCCCAAGATCACTGAAAATTCCCAAGGATTTTAAAGAAGAATAGCCCCGTAAAGTGTGGTTGTTTAAGGATGTGTTGCGGGAGAATATGCATGCTTTGCACTTGCTTGATCCTAGTGGTGGTGGCGATCGGGTTGTTGTTCGGTTTCGGAGTTTTCAAGCATGGATTTCACAAGCTCCAAGATACATTCCATGAGAACATTTGTGACCCTAAATTATCTTCTTGTGGAAGACCTTTTCTGGGTTATTCGGCTCCTTCTCCTTTCTGAATTCCCCAGTGATTTCTTTTCTTTTTCTTTTTTAATTTCATGTTGTGGTTAGAAATTATAGGGATTTGCTTCTTTGTTTGCTGGGATTTCATCAAATTTAATTCTACTGTGATTTGTTTGTTCATATTATGGTATGATATATAATCAAAGTGTGATTACCTTGAACCTTTTTTAATGGTAGTATGTTTTTTCCCTATTAATATGGGATAGGTAGAAGACGGTTAATAGATAACTTCACGAATTGACATTGAAGAATCACTATCTTAACATTCTTAGCGTTTGAACTTGGATCTAAGAAATAACAACTATTTCTTTACTATCGTACATGATGAATAATCGTTATTGAAGATCAGATGTTCTTTAGTCCCAATCTCAAAACCACTATACCACCAAAACAGAACAAACGTGCACAGAACAAACGTGCTCTGTTTTGATGGAATGGGTGATCTTGTTTAAAGGTGAAATGATGACTTTGGTGTCACTACTATTATCGATTTTAGTATTTAGTCCTCCCCTTGAAGTTGTTAAATAATATATATATATATATTTACAAATAGTTTAACCATTAGATCAAGTACTTGACATAATTGACTGTTCTGATTTAAAGAAACAAATGTTAGAGGTGTTCATCTTAAAATTCGAATATTTTTCAATTAGTTAATTATTTTACTGATGGTGTTTACCCAGAAATTTTTCATGCATTTATTTTATAGACAATGTCAACCTCAAAATTTTATTTGTACTCACTCCTTTTAAAAGTTATATATTGTTAACATATGTGTACTCATCCTAAAAAATATTTATATCCGTCATTGATTTGGATTATTTTTTTAAAGAATGTTTTAAATAAAATTTTCATCTTTAAAAGTGTTTGTTTATAAAAAAAATCAGGGTGAAATACACCAAAGGTCACTAAAATGCTTGTTTTATCATTGATATTCAGAAAGTATAAATTAGTCGTTAAATTTATTAAATTATTATAAAATGATTATGAAAATATTACAATAATTATAAAAGTTATTATGATAAAATTTAATGGTCATTTTATAATAGTATAATAAATTTAATAATTTTTTAATAATTTTTAAAATTTAATAATAAACAATTTGTAATAGAATTCAATTATTTAGTATTTTAAAAAATTAATAGAAATAATAAATATTGTCAAAATCCTAACTTACTACTGGAAGCGTACACGATTGCGAAACAGAGGCTGCCTTAATGGGTAAGCAATCCTTACACGTGTAAAAATATGAGCGGAGATTACTTACATTACAAATACCCAACTTAATATCATCAAATCCAAACCACCACAAATGCTTAAGAGTTTGTCTTAACAAAACACGATGTCTCCTCCGTTTGGATATAACCATAATTATATTATTTTATTTTAGTATTATATTGTTAAAATTTAACGCGTTTAGTACCTAAATTATTAATTTTGGTATATTTTAGTATATGAACTTTTAATTTTTTTTCAAAACTTCACGTTAAATTTTAAAATGAAACAAAAACTAAACTTTAGATATGATTTTGAAAAAAATGAAAGTTTAGATAATAAAATGGATCAAAACTGATAATTTAGGTACTGTCGGAATCGTCTTTCGGGTGGCCCTGGAATTGGGTTTCGACTTAGGAAAATGATTTGGAGTCGCCACCGATCATTTATTTTAAAACAAAAGGGTTCGGATACCATCTTACATGATCTGCGTTTTACCAGAGATGTGTCGGATTCGGGAGTCGGTTACAGTCAAGGAAGGGTTAGCACCCTTGAACTGCCCTTTCGGTACTACGTAATTTCCAGTTGTCTTTAATTATAAAATTGAAAGTTTAAATTAAAAGATCAAATAACGATTCAAAACTTAACTCTGATCGATTGAAATACCCCTTAAAAAATGAAGACGTTAAAAAATGAATAGGAAAATAAAATAAAATGAAGAACAGAAAAAATAAAAAAATAAAAAAGACAAATAAAGTGAAATAAAGAAAATAAAAAAAAGTAAAAGGAGAAACAATATAAATAAATAAATAAAATAAAGAAAGAAAGTAAAGATCATAATATATATATATATATATATATATATATATATATATATATATATAAATGCAAGATAAAAAGAAACAAAAAAGAAAAATAAGTTAGTAAATAAAATGAATGTGCATAAAAATAAAATGCTAAGGAAAAAAAGTAAAAAGTAAAAAATAATAATAATAAAATAATAATAATAAAATATAGTGACACAAAAAAGAACAAAAAATATATATAATAATTAAATATAGTATTAAAAAAAGAAAAATAAATAAAGTTGAAATTGGCCCCTAAAATTGGAAAATTTGTTGACAAACACTCATTCTTTGAGTTGGATATCCTTCGTCGTGAAGTTGAAATCCAATATAGAGATGGATGCTGCTTGTGGACACGATATACTTCGTCGTGAAGTTGAAATCGTGGATGGCCCTTTCGTCGTGAAGTTGAACATTGACTTGAATATCCTTCGTCGTGAAGTTGAACCTTGACTTGAATATCCTTCGTCGTGAAGTTGAAATCCAAGTTTGTATTGTTTCGAGTCCAATATCCTTCGTCGTGAAGTTGAAATTGGCTCTAAATGAAACTGGGAAGCCCCTTCGCCGTGAAGTTGTGCTTTGAATTGGATATCCTTCGTCGTGAAGTTGAAATCCAATCTAGAGTTAGCACGATATCTTTCGTCGTGAAGATGAAATCGTGGATGTGTGGGCACAATATCCTCCGTCGTGGAGTTGAAATCATGGATTTATGGGTACGATATCCTCCGTCGTGGAGTTGAAATCGTGGATGACCCATTCGTTGTGAAGTTGAGTCTTGATTTGGATATCCTTCGTCGTGAAGTTGAAATCCAAGTATTGTTTGGCTTCAAGTTAGATATCTTTCTTCGTGAAGTTAAAATCTACTCTTGAGCAAATTATATCACTTCGAGTCCAATATCCTTCGCTGCGAAGTTGAAATTGACTCTAGCTAAAACTTGCAAAGTTATACATATACGTGATGCTATGGATGCAATGCTCTTAGGTATGCCTAAAATGCATATGCAACATATGTTATTTTGGGCTCTGGAGAGAAATATCGATCTCAGGTTGCCTGTCTGGAATCTTGATTCTCGTATCTTGAAGTTCTGATTTCCGATCTTGAATTCTTCAAATGTGTAAATATGATATTCTTTGTTCCTTGATTTGGGAAATGCTTCTCGACCATCTCAAGTATGTGCATGAGCCTTGATTGACTTCTGGGTACCTGTACTTTTCATTGAATCTTTGTATAGTAATATGTGATTATCTTTTGCGTCAGTTAATAAATCATTAAGTTTAAGTTCAATCCAAGATGCTCAAAAGGAATTGATTTAGAAAAAAAGATTGTCTTTATTTATTAGGGAAAAAGAACAAATAATATATGATAAACACTTTGGAGAATGAATACATGATGAACTGTGAATGAATGTATTAGATCTCGATAATGTGGGTACTTTGAGCTGAAAAGCCGTTAGGTGACCTTGAACGCAGCCTTTGTCAAGGAATCTTCGAAAACGCGACAACGTTCTGGAGAGTGCAACCTTTCTCCGACTCGTTGAGTCTGTAGAAGATTAAGATGCCAGGATGTTTCCACTGTCTGGATCTCTTGAATCAATATCCAAATTGCCTTTTCGGGTTTTTAACTTGGACACATCCTTGGTTGCAAGACGCCATTTGCGGGTTTTTATCTTGAACCCATCTTATTTTCATTTTTCTTTTGTTTTTTTCTTTTTTTTCCAATTTAAGGTGCCCTTTCAGGTTTTCACCCTAAACGTTTTTTTTGTTCTTTTCTTTTTCTTTTTCTTTTTCTTCTTCGACTTAGGACGCCCTCTTGGGTTTTCATCATAAGCGAAGTACTTCTTGACTGCATCCGAATTGACGGGATGTGGCAGTTCTGGTTCGTTCATTTCAGCCAGGACAAGGGTTCCTCCAGAAAAGGCATTTTCATGACATAAGGTCCTCGAAAATCTTTCTGGACTGACCAAATTCTCTTTAGCATCAGATCTCCTTCACGGAATATTCTCAGGCGCACCCTCTTGTCATGTGCTCGAATTATTCGTTTCTGATAGATTTGACCATGATGAATAGCTTTCAATCTCTTTTCATCTATCAGGTTCAACTTATCATATCGGGATTGCACCCATTCTGCATCATCCAGTTTGACTTTTGTCAAGACCCGGAGTGACAGAATCTCTACTTCAATGGGTAGCACTGCTTCCTTTCCATAAGCTATTGAAAATGGAGTTGCCCCGGTAGAGGTTCGTACCGAGGTTCGGTAAGCGAACAAAGCAAAGGGCAATTTGTCATGCCAGTCTTTGTAAGTCTCAGTTGTTTTTTCCACTATTTTCTTGATGTTTTTATTTACTGCTTTTACTGCTCCATTCATCTTTGGTCTGTACGCAGTAGAGTTGTGATGCTTTATGTTGAACTGTTCACAAAAGCATCCATCATTTTGTTGTTCAAGTTTGTAGCATTATCGGTAATGATCCTTTCAGAAAGACCATACTGATATATGATCTTTTTCTTCAGAAACTTTCAAATAGTGGATTGAGTGACACTGGCATATGACGCTGCCTCTACCCATTTGGTGAAGTAATCGATTGCCACAAGGATGAATCGGTGACCATTCAAAGCCTTCGGATGTATTTGTCCGATAACATCCATGCCCCACACAGAGAAGGGACATGGTGACGTCATTACATGAAGTGGATGAGGTGGAGCATTGATTTTATCTCCGTAAATTTGACATTTATGACATCTTCTTGCATAATTGATGCAATCACTTTCTAGCGTGGACAAAAAAAATATCCAAATCTCATTATTTATCTTGACATCATATGTCAATTCGCATGTGTTCCATAAACTGCGTCATGTACTTCTTCCACTATCAATTTTGCCTCTTTAGCATCGACGCACCTTAATAGGACTTGATCATGGCTTTTCTTGTACAAGACCTCCCCGTCAAGGACATATCCAGCTGCCATCCTTCTAATAGTTCTTTTATCAGTTTCGGTGGCTTCTTCTGGATAATTTCGATGCTTGATGTATTACAGAATGTTGCAGTACCAAGGTTTAGTGTCATTCACTTCCTCAATTTGGTAGTAATGAGCTGGGTACTCATACGACTGCATGTCAATTGACATCATTTCAGACTCCCTGCCAGCCTTGAATGCGGCTGCCAAGGTAGCCAAAACATAAACCATTTGATTTTCTTCTCTTGGCACATAGTGGAAGGTGACTTCATCGAACTCTTCGAGCATATCCAGAACTAGTT
Source organism: Hibiscus syriacus (assembly GCF_006381635.1). Lineage (NCBI taxonomy): Eukaryota > Viridiplantae > Streptophyta > Magnoliopsida > Malvales > Malvaceae > Hibiscus > Hibiscus syriacus. The sequence goes on from NW_024062208.1 coordinate 23,888, forward strand.
TACGGTACTCTACCAGCTTTACATCCTTGGTTTCCCATTCTCCACAGGGCTGATAGATTACTAAGGTTGAATCTCCGTATACCCGCAAGGTCTTTATACCTTACCCCAATGCAGCTCGAATTCCCAATACACAAGCTTCATACTCTTCCATGTTGTTGGTGCAATCGAAATTCAGCCTGCTAGTGAATGGATAATGATTCCCTTATGGGGAGATCAGGATTGTCCCGATGCCATGTTCTAATGCATTTGATGCACCATCAAAATGCATTTTCCAGTAACTGTCTGTTGAAGTATTTGCCTCTTCTAAGGTGATAGCCATTAAGTCCTCGTCTGGGAAGTCAAAGCTCAACGGCTCTTAGTCTTCGTCCGTTCTGCTTTCCAGCAAGTACGATATGACACTTCCTTTTACTGCCTTCTGGCTCACATACTCGATATCGAATTCAGACAATAGCATCTGCCATCGGGCTAACCTTCCAGATAGAGCATGTACACCCATCATGTACTTTAAAGGATCTAACTTGGAAATCAGCCAAGTAGTGTGATACAACATGTATTGCCTAAGTCTTTTTGTAGCCCAGACTAGAGCACATCAAACTTTTTCGATAGGAGGATATCTGACCTCGCAATCGGTGAACTTCTTGCTCAAGTAGTAGATGCACTACAAGAAATTTCTATTATTATGACAAATTTAATTTTGTCAAAATTAATTTTTGTCACTATTAATAGTTTTTTGGTGACAAAATAAATAATTTTCGCATTAAATTAAAAATATATATACAATTATGACAAAAGTTAAAATCATCATAATAATTTGTCACAATTAGCAAATATGTGTAACATATGGTGACAATAAATTTTATTACGAATTTTTGTCACAAATGTTTCCCTTCATTTTTTTGGCGCCAAATTAAAGGCATATAGTGACAAATTTTGTAACTAAAAGTTTTAGTAACTATGACAGAAAAAATTATCACAACAAATAATGAGATTTAGATTTGTTGTGATAAATTTTGTTTGTAATTATATATTTTAATTATAGTGACAAAACATATAGTCACAAATGGTTATCTCCAATTTTTTTTACAAAAACAAAATCATATAATGACATGTTTTGTAACTATAAGCTATAATTATTGTTACAAAAAGGTTGTTACAACAAATAATGAGATTCAAGTTTTTAATAAAAAAACAGTTTATGTCGTTATATGTTTTAATTATAGTGACAAAATATAATGTCACAAAGATTTCCCTCCATATTGTTTTGCGCCAAAAAAGTCATATAGTGACAAATTTTGAAACTAGAAGTGTTAATAATTATTATAAAAATATTGTCACAAAAAATAATGTTATTCATGATTTTGTGATAAATTATATTTGTAGTTATAAATTTTAACTAAAGTGATAGTATATATCGTCATAACTATTTTTTCTCAACTTTTTTATTTCAAAAGTTATATTGACAATTTTTATAATTATAATTTATAGTTATTTTTACAGAAAAAAGTATTACATCAAATAATAAAATTCAAGTTTTTGTAATAAATTATTTTTGTACTTATATATTTTAATCATTATGAAAAATAATACTATCAGAACAATTTCTCCCTATTTTTAGTGTCAAAAATGTTATATAGTAACAAAATATATTGTTATAAAGATTTTCCTCCATATTTTTTTGTGCCAAAAAATCATATAGTAACAATTTTCGTAACTATAAGTGTTTATAATTATTACAAAAAAAACATTGTCACAAAAAATAACAGTATTCACACTTTTGTGGCAAATTATACTTTTAGATATACTTTTTAATTATAATGATAACATATATTGTGACAAATATTTTTCTCCACTTTTTTTGTTTCAAAAGTTTATATAGATAAGTTTTGTAATTATAATTTATAGTTATTGTTATAGAAAAATTATCACTTTAGATAATAAAAATCAAGTTTTTCGTAATCAATTATTTTTGTAGTTATATATTTTAATCATTATGAAAAATTATACTATCAACAAAAATAAATAAATGTAATATAGATAAAATATAATCAACAAAAAACAACATGCAAAATTAACTATAATATAGATAAAAAAAATAACACCAAATTGTATTAAAAATAAATAACAGAAACATTAATGACCAAAATATATTCAACAAAAAACAGCATACAAAATTGATATGCTCAAATTTGAAATAAATAAAAAACAGAGAAATTAGGTGACTAAAGTGTAAATACTCGGCAAAGTTAAGGGGATCTATACGATGATTAACCCCTAAACTAGTGACAAAAATGAAAAAAAGGGACTAAAATTACGGGGATCATTTGACGATTAACCCATAAAAAAGGTGAACAAAGCAAGAAGATCCAAGAAATTGAGGACCTGATACGTGATTTACTCAAAATAATTCAAATGAAAACCCCTCACCCGTTTATTCTGCTTCACTCTCAACTAACCTAAAAATCTAATATACTCTCAACCCCCTCTCACACAGCAGCCACTCATCTCAACACAATAAAAATCCGGACGCCGACCACCATGCTCTTTGCTATTTAAAATCAATCGGAGGAAATTGTTATTCTCCACTGGTTTTAGAAAAGAAGAATTGGTAGATAATTGAATAAATTAATAATTGCAGCTCCTGCGTCGGAGATGAGGAGCAACATATTTTACGTGCCAAGAGATGACTGCTTCTCGGAGGTGAAGCAACTGACGTTCTCGGCAAAGACGATGTACTCGGTGTTTCACGCAGTGATACCGTCGCTGCATACGGCTATTGTAGACAAGGATCTCGGGTTCCCGTACTTCACAGCCATCGACAAGCTTTTCAATGAGGGGATTCACTTGCCCCCCCAGAAAGGACAAAGTTTGTGGAGATCAGTTCTACCCAGACTTCTCAAATTCATTTCTGACACGAATGCTTTGCGCTTTTAAACGCCTGCCACTATGGATCGTAAGTTCTCTCTCTCATACACAAATTTTAGGTCACATTTAAAAAGATAATTGGATTAAAGTATAACTACGTGGAATTTTAGAGTTATGAATCACCATCATAGTTATAAGTTTGTTTATGTTTCAACTATTATTCCCTATTTGTTTGTTTAAGAAAATATATTGATTAATTGCAATTTTTCAATTGCTTCATTTTTTATTGAGTTGGATCCATGAATCAATCCTTATTCCATGGTATTTATATGTGATTCAGCTTTTTCTATTCTTATGCAAGTCCCTAAGGATGCCTAGTTGATCCTTGGTTTTTGTTTCACCTTTCGCTGCCTATTTGTTTGTTTCGAAAACTATATCTATCAATTGCTTTCTGTTCTAATAGAGTTGTATTGATCCATGAATATATGTCTATATTCCTCCTATTGATTATCTCCATGAATATGTGCCTAATTGTGTACTTGTGCCAATATTTGTCTATGCATTGATCTTGTATATTTTAGCTGTGTTATGTATTGGGTATATGTATTCAAACTTATGCTGACATAGGAGGGGTAGAAATTCTAAAATACATTTACCCCTGGTTTTTATGCAGCTGATACATCATACATATCCAGCTCCAGCTTACACAACTCCTGTGCAAGTGCTTCCACCTACTAATGAGAATACTAATACCACAGTAAGTGAGGTATCCTCAAGTTATTTTAGAAATTATCTCTCATCTCTTGGACTAACTATCATACTTTTTGAAGATTTTTGTTGGGATCGAAATGTTACAGAAGAGGAATTGAAACAATTCTTTTCAACAGTTGGAGAGATTGTATATGTCAAGATTCCTGTAGCCAAAGGCTGTGGTTTTGTACTGCTTGCAACCAGGTAAAATCCGTTGACCTTACTAAGGAAAATTTTATAGTTAATTAAATATGCACAAATGTATTTTGTTATTTGCTAATAAGATTTCAGAGATTCATGGGTTACAAATTCAAAATCAACACAAATGACATGATATTCCAATCCTAAACCCTCAAAATCTAATACAAACGTGGAGTTGATCGTATCTTTGTTGATCACCTTATGTTCCTTGAGAAGGTTTGTATTTTGTTCTGTTAACCCTGTTTCCTTAACATGTTCTATTTTATTCTTCTATTTCCTTACACCAAAATGATGATTCAGGTATGGGGCAAAACTGGATAAAAAATCTATGGCCCTAATGCAGGTGTGGACTACAAAGAAAATCAATTGCGGTTTAGCTTGTTATGCCAGGCTGCTCTGGAGGCACCCAGGGTTTTGAATTTAAACAACACCAAATATTTTTCAAGACCATATGGTATGGACTGTTCCTCTTTGGTCTTAAACTTGAAAGTTTCAACACATTTTTCCTGTGAAACTTAGGCATTAAGTGCTTCTTCTGCAGGGGAAGATGTTATCTTTATAGCCAATGATTGGCACATTGGTATTCTTTATGTTATTTGAAAAGCATGTACCAGTCAAGGGGTTTAAGGTGCTTCATCTTCTGCAGGGGAAGATGTTATCTTTATAGACAACATGTAACTCTTCTATGATTTTATGTATACATTTATTTATTTGTTTGTGTTGGCAAACTTTTTTTGGTACAAAATTTGCACTTTGCCTTTCTCCTGGTGGTAGTGGTTTTGTTGAGTGTATAAGCGAACACATAAATTTAGTAACACATAAATATTAATTTCTCAATATAAAAAATTATGACAAGTAATATTTTTTTCACAATAATAAATTGTAACAAAATGATTTAGTCACAATAACACGTTAAATTTAATAAGTAAAAAGTTATGTCAAATTTATTTCGCCATAATATTTTGTCAAAATAAAAAAATTTTGACAAATTTATTTAATCAAAATAACAATTTATAACTAATATTAATTTCTTATTATAAAAATTTGTGACAAATAATATTCTTTCACAAAAACAAATTGTAACAAATTATTTAGTCACAGTAAAAAGTTATAAAAAATATTTAATGACGAAATAAAAATAGTGAGAAAATAATTTTTTTTGTAATATGTATTTTTATCACAAAAACTTTTTTGTTTGATATTATAATTTAAGTTAATTGTGACAAAATTTACTTTTTGTGATTAAATAATTATTTTTATTTTAACAAATATTTTGTCTCTGTAACTTACATTTAGTGACGAAATAGCAATCGTGACAATAATTTTTGTTGTCTTATGTATTTTCGTCACAAAAAACCATTTATATTTGATGTATAAATATTAGTTAGTTATGACAAAATATACTTCTCGTGACGAAATAGTTAATTGATTGTGACAAATATTTTATTGTGATAAGTTAATTATAGTAACGAAATTTCATTGTTATAATAAATATTATACAATGGTAACAGACACAATTTTGTCACAATATACTTTACATGACAAGGTTGTTCTAACAAACACGGTAACAAATAAAATTGGTCAGGATAAATACAAATTTAATACTTTTAATGATAAATAATTTTGTTAAAACAATCAAAATTTCTTGTAGTGATGACTATTTTCTTCCTTCCGGACTCGTCATGTTGACCCAGGACATACCCCATTGAGTTCTCGAATATGGAGAGATACAAGAACAGAGGTTTGCCCGGGATAGGGGACATTAGGACATGAGTGTGAGACAAATACTCCTTTACTTACTTGAATGCAATTTGGCAGCTTTTGTCCCAAGCTCCAGAGTCGTTCTTTCGGAGAAGGCGGAAGATTGGATCACACTCGTCGGTTAACTGAGATACGAACAGTGCTATGTAATTCAATCTACCAGAAAATCTCGAACCTCCTTTTGTGTTCGTAGGGGAGGCAGATTCTGGATAGCCTTAACTTTATAGGGATCGACCTCGATGCATTTCCTACTGACCACGAAGCCTAATAGCTTCCTGGATGTTACTCCGAATGTGCACTTGCTAGGGTTCAGTCGCAGCTGGAACTTTCTCAATCTCTGGAAGAGATTTCTCAGGTTCTCAACATGTTCATTCTCGGTTTGTGCCTTGACAATCATGTCGTCAACATAAACCTTGATTTCTTTGTGTATCATGTCGTGGAACAAGGTCACCATAGCTCTCTGATATGTTGCCCCAGTATTTTTCAATCCGAAGGGCATTACTTTATAACAGAAAGTTCCCCATATTGTGACGAACGTGGTCTTCTCCATGTCTTCAGTATGCATCTTGATCTGATTATATCCTGAGAATCCATCAATGAATGAAAAGAAATTGTTCCCGACTGTGTTGTCCACCAAAGTGTCAATGTGAGGTAGAGGAAAATTGTCTTTAGGGCTCACCTTGTTAATGTCCCGGTAATCGACACACATGCGTACTTTTCTGTCTTTCTTCAGAACAGGTACTATGTTGGCCACCCACTCCAGATACTTGGCCACTTGAAGAAAACCGACATCAAATTGCTTCTTGACCTCTTCTTTGATCTTAAAGAACATTTATGGTCGCATTCTCCTTAGCTTTTGTTGCACGGGTTTGCATTCTGGTTTGATTGGCAGTTTGTGGACTATCATATCCGTGTCTAGTCCTGACATGTCTTGATACGACCAAGTGAACACGTCTCTGTACTCCTGAAGTAAGATTATTAAGTTTTGTCTTGCTTCACCTAAAAGAGTTGTGCCGATTTTAACCTCCTTTCTACCATCTTCAGTGCCCAGATTCAAGACTTCGGTCATCTCCTCATGTGGCAGTATTTGTTTTTCTTCTTTTTCTACCATTCTCAACAATTTGGTAGGTAAGTTGCACTCCTCTTCATGGTTGCATTCATCAAATTCCCTGAGATAAATAGCTGATTCAAAATCAACATCCGGATCAGGATCATCAGTGTCTGTACTATCGTTATTTGGGAACTTAGAGGAAAAGAGAAATGTGTATGTGTGAGAGAAAAATATCTCACACGGAACAGTCAAGAATTAAATTTGGAAGAAAGTGAAATGGAGTGCTGAAATGAAGAAAAGAAAAAAAATGATTGAATTCAAAAGAAATGAAACAAGAAAATTGTTTGCCATGAAAGGAGAAACAATGCATCTTTTATTGAAATTAAACAAAATGTTTATTCACCCTTACAAAAGATCACTTATTGCCCCGGGTATAGGCAAATAGGGATAATTCGAATATTACTCTGAAAGACTCTTTTAAACCACAGGTAGTTCTTCCACCGACCAGTTGCTAGGCACAAACCCAGGTGGCAGAGGGCAAATTTTGGATCTATCTACGTTGTCAATATCTTCTGTGGTCACGACATTGATGCTCAGATCTTCCAGAGCCGCTTCTAAATCTGATGAGGTAGTCTCGAACACATAACCACCTGATTTGAACGTATGGTAAAGAGGTGGGAATACCATGGGTTCCCGTTGAAAGTCGTTTCCAATTAACCTGGCTATCATTCTTTCCCAGATCTTCTGGATTTCTTTTCTCTTTTCTTGATAACTGTGTTGAAAATCGAGCCCAAACTGATATAGTTTCGAAATAGGAATGATTGGATTAATCCTTCCTTGTAGCAGCTTCCCAAACCCCCTTTCGGTCTTGGCACCTCTTCCCAAAGTTTGTATGATCTCCATTCTGGTACACTTGGAAAGCCGAGGTTTTGGGATTCTTTTTCCTTCTGCCACGAATGTGGTATTCACAAACTCTAGGGAGCAGAAAGAGCACTCCACCGCTTCCTTATCTACTTTGATGTATGGGGCCTCTGTGGTCACACTTGCCATGATATCTTCCTCAGCATTGATGATTACTAAGGCCCCGTCAATAACAAATTTAACTTTTTAATGCAGTGTGGAAGGTACTGCACTTGCTTGATGAATCTATGGCCTTCCCAAAAGACAGTTGTAAGAAGGCATGATATCCATCACTAGAAACTCAACGTTATAGGTGGCTGGTCCGATCGTTAGCGACACCTCGATCTTTCTAATAACCTCTCTTTAGGTCCCGTCGAATGCTCGAACCACGTTCTGATAGGTTCTCATATATGATGTATCTACTGGCAACCTTTCAATGTGACTAAAGGTATTACGTTCAGGGCTGAGCCGTTATCGATTAAAATACTTGGTAAAGCGTGCCCCTCACAGTAAGTAGTAATGTGTAACGCCTTTGTTCGGCCTCTCCCTCCGAATGGAATCTCATCATCTGAAAATGAGATGAGATTATCAGCTTGAATATTGTTCACCAGTCTATCCATCTTGCTGACTGATATGTTTTGTGGCACGAACGTTTGATTCAGGAATTTTAACAGTGCCTCTGAGTTTAACAAAAGTGCCACTATTGAAGTGCGCGTTGGCAAGCTGTGGAGTTGATCTATGACGCTATACTCTCTATGCTTTAAGAACTTGAGGAACTCTTTAGCTTCCTCATCCTTTATAGGCTCATTGATAGCCAACACGTCTTCTTTGAAAGGCTCAAGTGGTCTCTGCCCTACTTTGCTATCACATTCGTTGGAAGTACTCACCTGGCATTCGTACTTCTATGGCACTTGTCGATTGTCCTTATATTCAAAAGGTTGAGGTGTTATGATCACCACCTAGGCTGGTGTTTTTGTTTTAATCTTTACTTTAGGGGTAATTATCAAAGGACTACCCCTACCGAATTTGTCTGATGATTCTCCGGTAGCACAAATTTCCGCTTCCGGGGAATCCTGAACTTCTTCATAAAATTCCATCTTTTTCTTATCCATCATGAGCTAGACTAACGATCTGAATTCTGGGCACTCTTGCATTTCATGCCCTTCTTCGTTGTGGTAACAACAATGGTTACCATCTTCATTCCTTGCTGCACATGACTGGGGTGCAAGAAGCCCCGCCTTTACCATTTGGTTCCATACCCAAGCCAAATGAGCTTTAGCCTCCGAAACACTGGTTTTGACTATCCTGCCATTCTCGGTGGTGACTACGTTGATTCTTGTCTCCAGATGATTGGGCAAGGGATTCTGGGCGACGTTCGGTGTTCCGGAGTTGAAATGGATCCAATTCTTGTTTCGCATTCGTTGTACAAGCCTCTTGAATACGAGACAATTTTGATTGAATTCCCCTGCACACCGCCATGATATTCATAGTGAGCGTTCTCGTCAAACCATCTCAGGTAGGGGGCTTTATTAAATCCATAGGGTAGGGTGACACCGCGTGAGTATCAAAGAGCTGTTGGTATAATTCTTTATATGTCATGGGAATGGGATCGAACTGCTCCCTTTTCTTCTTTGGTTATCTCTGAGTCTGGTTGGAAGTACCGGATGATACAACTGCAGTTGTTTTTGGACTTGAGATCGTAACACCTTTGTTGGTGTTGTAGGTGTTGACATTGTTGATCTCTCGATCTTTGTTCTTCATGAGAGGCTTTTTACTGGAGTCCCCTCCCTCAATTTTTCCTTGTTTAATGGCCAATTCGACCATTTTACTGGCCATGAAATTTCCCGATGTGATTACCACCAGGTGCCCGAAGTAAGGTGCCTTCAGGGTCTGTATAAACAGCTTTCTAGTTTCCTTTTCATCCAAGGGTGGATGAACTTGCACAGACAAATCCCTCTATCTTTGTACATACTGTCGGAAACTCTCGTTATGCTTCTTTTCCAGGCTCTACAGCATAACTCGATCTGGTCTCATATCATTAATATGCTTGTACTACTCTAAGAAAGACTTGGCTAAGTCTTTCCACGTCTTGATATGAGTTCGACTGAGCTGGTTGTACCACTGGATAGCTGAATCGGACAGGCTCTCCTAGAAGCTGTGGATCAGGAGTTGGTCATTTCCCCTATATCCTGTCATCTTCCGACAGAACATAGTGATATGGGCTGAAGGGCAGCTGTTCTCGTCGAACTTCTCGAAATCCGGGACTTTGAATTTTGGTGGAAACACCAAATCGGGAATCAAGCTCAGCTCCATTGTATCCACCCCATAATAGTCATGGTCCCCTTTTACCATCTTCATCTGGTCTTCCAACATTCTGATCTTCTCTTCCATCTTCTTTGCCTTATCCTTATCGTCAAAATCTGGGATAGGGCAGTCGTTTGGATGACTGTCAGGGTTGGTTATAGAAGTTTGTATATTTAAAACCGATATAGCTTTCCCTTTGGTGGCAGATGAATCATCTTGCAATCCAGGTAAGATCCCGGATGAGACAACCACTTGTGGGGTCAGTGGTACAATTACCCTCTCGGATGAACCTACCCCAGGTGCACTGCCTGCTGCAAAACTAACAACTTGGCTACAATTTGATCGACCAAGGACTCTTAGCTTTTCGTTATGGAATCCAAGGTACTTTGACTGTTCTGGGCTATTTTGTCCTCAAATTCTTTATGCAATTTTGCCATGTTCTCCTAGATTTTCTTGATTCTGGCTTTCATTTGTCTTTTTTTTGTTCGAGTGTTGTGCGGATGGTGCGTGTCTTGAGCTTGTGGAGGTAAGATTGGTGTTTGTTCTTTCTGAGACATGTTCTGTTAGTTAATACGAATGTAAAAACATAGAAAATATAAAAAATAAACATGAAATATAAAATGTAAAGTATGCAATACTTGATGTATGTAATTTATAGGCATTGATCTAGAAAAGTGTTCATTATTATAAATAATCCTTATTTAGACAAATATGTTTTATCTTTTAAGAGACATAAAAACAATCAAAGGTACATCCAAAATAAATCCTCCAGACCCTGAACATCTTCTACTAGGTTGACAAGTCTTCTTCCTTCATCTGTCACTGGTTGAATGCCTTGTCGAACCATTCCAGCTTCCCTTTCCAGGCCATGTAGATGACGGACTGCCTCCTGTACTTGATTTAGGAAATCTCGGATGACTGCGTCTCTGGCCTTCACCCTTTGTTGTGCTTGCTCCCAACGGAAACACCACTGTAAATCTCCGTCAAAAGGCATTATCTGAAGCTTGTTTGCTTCTTGAATCCATCTACAATAGCTTCTTACTCATCTACTGTTTTTCCATCTTGCTCATGTTGTTTCTCCAGATCAGCCACCTGGATTCTCAAGCGTTGGTTCTGATGTTGACTATCTCCTAAGAGCATTTGAGTAATCTTCAACTATTCCTTCCAAGCTCTCTCATCAGGCCCCTCGAACTCTCTTTTCAAGCTGTGAGATTTGTCTTTCCAGTATTCAGAGATCATTTTCAACTTGGAGTTATCATTGACTTTATCTTGATACCCCTTTCTCAAGTCTTCGAGCTTGAAATAAACTTTCTTCTATTCTTTCTCCAGTTTGTCTACCCGATCTTTCTAAGTGTTGACATCTAACTTCCACTGGTATCTCTCAACTTCAAGTTCCCTTACCCTTTTCTTTAGCTCATTATTCACAGCTTCAAACTCTGCATTTGCTATCTCAAGTTCGGAAGGGACAGGCCTGAGATGTTCCTCCATGGTCAGGGTGTCCTCATAGTCTGGCACCGTGATGCTTTCGTTTTTCCTTAATCTTCGCCACTCCAAATAATCCGGAGTAAGCATGTCTTTGGCAACCACGACAGCCATCCGAAACACTTTCTTCCATGACTCGGCTACCTCTTTGATCATCTTCTTATAGTTATCACCATGGTACACAAACTCAGATGCAGATAATTCGTATGTGGCCGAGACAAACTGACGTGCCCCATACTATCGAAGTGCTAACAGCGGAGAATGTCAAACTATGCCCCATAGTCCAATTAGGGTCATAGGTCGAAATCCCCACACCGGAAAAGAATGTCACTGTAGAACAACCAAGGGGCTCTCTAGGCAATATCCTGGTCTTGAAGATGAGTGAAGACTTTCATCCACTTTTCCTTTAAAGCGCCTTCATGCCATTTCATAGTGATGACTCTCCCAAAAGTGAATAAGTGGTGCTGAATCGGTGATAGGAAACCCCGTTAGTCTTCTAGAAGTGGCTGTGAATCTAGACTTGAAGGAGCTGAGCACACCCAATGAACCTTCCTCCGCCAGTTCTTCTGCAATGGTTGAGAGATTGAAAGGTCTCGGCTAAGATAGTCGGTGCTGGGTTGACTTTCCTATGAAGTTACTCAAATAGTTCCATGACGGCTGCGTCGATGTACCCCAAAGTCTTCAGAAAGATAATCAAACCGTACAGACCCAGTGCAAAAAGGTTTATAGTCTTCCATTCATCAAGGTAGTTCTTCATTAGTTGCTTGATATCAGCCCAAGGAATTCCTTCCCCGGTACCTCTGCGTTGAGTCCGATCAGTTACCTATTTCTCGTCTACTCCTACAACTTTGGCCAACCCATTTTTGAAGGGATGACTCTTGATATACTTGATATAGGCTCGCTCCAGTCTGATGCTTCCGCAGTATAGCAGTGTAGTATATTCTTCAATCGTGGGCACCATGTCCTCCTGGTTAAAAGTGAAGCAGTTGTATCCCGGATTCCATAATTGAATCAATGCTCTGATTAAGGGCTCATCAATCTTGACATGGAGTAGGAGTGTGATATCACAATACCGCTGGCTGAACTTATGTTTTCGGTCATTATTCTAACTGTCCCAAATACTCCGTAGCTCTTTGACATCATTCTGCTTCAGGCTGACAAAGGCATAGCTGACCAGTTCTAACACATAGCTTCTTTGAAGACTGTCTCCCTTCTCTTTTTGAGTCTTCTCGGATCATAGTCATACCTCAGTGTTTTTTTATCTCTTGCATTACAACACCTTTGTCCATTAGTTTAGATTATTTGTGTGTAATAAACATTGTTTTAGTGATCAATAGCCTATTTTATGATGTAAATGCTAGAAAAGAACAAACACAAAGGCAAAAAGTTAGTAAAATAAAAATATAAATAAAAGTAAAAGTAAAAGGTAAAAAGAAAGTAGCAAACAACATAGTTAGAGTAAAAACATCTTAGGGTTTGAAATAGGGTTTTGGGGTAGGCTCTATTTCTTTATAGTCTCCCGGTTTAGGTTCTAAAAAATGGTACACGAGTTCTCCTTCTCGGTGCCCCTTGGGCCTGCCAGACCCTTAGTCCTAAGCCCATTACAAGCTTGTGTGGACTAAGTTAAACTCGAGAGGAAACATTCCCTTATGCCCATACAGAGAATAAATTCACACGAAAGCATAAGGTATATGAATCATGAAGGTTACTTGCTAGGCCCATACGGATAATAAATTCTCACGAGAGCATCACTTTCACCACCACTTAAAATAGGGTTTAGAGCTCAGGTATAGAGTCTTAGATGGAAAAATAGTTTTGAAGGCTGAAATCACTGAAAAAACCATTAGTACAACTATTTATTTGAAAACAAATAATCAAAAGTAAGTAATAAGGATCAGAATATTACCTTAAAATTTAAACTTACCCTTTTTATTAAAAAGAAAACTGGAAATTACCTTAGCCTGACTCACTTACCTGTGCCCCAGCGGAGTCGCCAAGCTGTAGGAACCGTCTTTCGGGTGGACCCCCGGAATTGGGCTTCGACTTAGGAAAAATGATTTGGAGTTGTCACTGATCATTTATTTTAAAACAAAAGGGTTGATCGGATACCATCTTACCTGGTTTACGTTTTACCAGAGATGTGTCAGATTCGGGAGTCGGTTACAGTCAAGGAAGGGTTAGCACCCTTGAACTGCCCTTTCGGTACTACGTAATTTCTAGTTGTCTTTAATTAGAAAATTGAAAGTTTAAATTAAAAGGTAAAATAACGATAAAAACTTACCTCCGATCGATTGAAATACATCTTAAAAAATGAAGACGTTAAAAAATGAATAGGAAAATAAAATAAAATGTAGAACATAAAAAATAAAGCAAAAAAATAAAAAATAAACAAGACAAATAAAGTGAAATAAAGAAAAGTAAAAGGAGAAACAATATAAATAAATAAAATAAAGAAAGTAAAGACCATAATGGTAACATATATATATATATATATAAATGCAAGATAAAAATAAATGATAAAAAGAAACAAAAAAAGAAAAATAAGCAAGTAAATAAAATGAATGTGCATAAAAATAAAATGCTAAGGAAAAAAAGTAAAATAAATAATAAATAGAAATAATAATAATAAAAGATAGTGACACAAAAAAGAACAAAAAATATATATAATAATTAAATATATTATTAAAAATAGAAAAATAAATAAACATAAGTAAGAAAAAACAATAATGGATATATATATATGTATATAAAATTAAAATATTAGAGAAAATCGAAAATAATATTTAATAGGAAAAAATGAAATATAAAGGATGAAGGACTAAATTAAAATAAAAGTAAAATTGAGGGCCAAATTAATAAGGAATCAGGTTTTAAAATCGAATTTGGGATCAAAATAACAGGCTTTTAAAACAAGAGAGACCAAAAAGGTAGTTTACCCTATTTGTTTCAAAAATACGCGGATCCCCAAGGGTGGGGATCCGCTCGGGTCACGGGTCGGTTCGGGTTTACTATAAATGTCAAAAAAAAATTTAATCTCTCATTTCCTTTCTCCTCACACGAAAGCACCCCCTTTTAACCAATTCTCTCCCTCAGTTTGTGGGTGTTCTTCACGAGTGATGAACATCGCCGCAGCAAAACCCAGAAAATCGGACACCGCCTCGCCGACCGCCGTATACCAGCACCGGCTGCCGTTCATCGACGGTGGCCCCCTAAAAAAAGGCGTTTTCAAATAGCCTTCTTTATCATCTTTTCTAAAACCGAATTCATTTCCTTAAAATGGGCCTCGGGAGGGCTAGATCTAAGAAAATAGATCTCGAAGGCCCTCCTCGTTCATCGACCAAAAAAGTGTTTTTTTTTGTGTTTTTCAAATCAAGAACGACATAATAAAATCGAGAAGAGCCACATGCAAGCCAAAAACACGCCAGATCGAAGGTAAAAAGAAAATAATACCTTTATTTGCTTCGAAAATTCGTTACAAAATATCTAGGATTTTCGTGATGTTTCTTTGTGGATTTGTGCCTCTAGTAATCGTGTACGTTGTGTCCTTTGAATGTGAGATTACATGGGTATTTATAGTACAAAATAATGCTATTTTTAGTTTCGAATCTTCAGTGTTTCACTTGGACTAATACACTTGATGTTTGGTGGTTGTTTTGCTTGCGCCGAATGCTTCGGAGATGAAGGTGTGCTGCGCGAAACGATCGGAGGGAGATGCGTGAGTGGCGAGGGGTCCTCGGGGAGCTTGTTGCGGCGCTGGTGAGGAGCGGGCTAGGATTTAGAAACCCTAGCTTGCATCGGGTCTGAACTGGTTTGTTGGATCCAGGTTGCCACTCTCGGGTCGTGTATTCCTGGAAATGGGTCGTGTGCATGCTGGATAGTTGAGCATTGGATCCGCGTGGTAGGCTGCACACGTGGGCTGCTGAATACGGGCTGATTTTATTTGTAATGGCTTTGGGCCATATTCCTTTGTAATGGACCCCTTCATAAAATAAAATAAATGTACATATATATATATAATATAGTTTGTAAATAATAAAAAATATATTATATAATATCAATGGACGAAATTCGGTGTCTTCAGGTACTAAATGCGTAATTTCTCCCTTTTTTATTTCTTATAAACATGGTGAACATTACTCAATTTCATAGGATCATAATAGATCAATAATTTAAATCAGAAAAAAAATTCATTCGAAATGACTATAATAAGTTTACAACTTGAATTAAGTGTTAGATTTAAAAGATTTGATTCAAAATTAAGCGTTTAAATTATTTTTTATTCGGGTGTTTGATTTTTTTGGGGTTAAAATAAGCATATACTTTTTTAATATTTTTTACCATTTTAAATTCAAATCGTCAATATCTGTTAAAAATAAACCAGTCATCCAATAATGACTTGATATGCGACATCAAATATAATTACCTTTTACTTTTCTCAAAATAAAAAAAAATCAAAATTTCTAATTGCTAAAAAAACTATGATCGGTCCAACTCAAGTCAAATGACAATCCCTACCGAAAACCAAATCGATTTACTTAAAACAAAAAAGTAAACTACACTTTTGGCACCTAAACTCGATTTAATACTTAAATTTTTATTTTTTTAAAAAGCATATCTAACATTTAATTTTTGTTTCATTTTAGTATCTCTGTTGTTAAAAACTTAACACGTTTAGTACTTAAACTAACATTTTTGATTCATTTTAGTACCTAAACTTTCAATCTTTTTTAAAACTTAACGTTAAATTTTGAACGAGTACTAAAATGAAATAAATACTAAACTTTAGGTATGATTTTAAAATAATTGATAGTTTAAGTTCTAAACAGACTAAAATTAATAATTTAGGTATTAAATGTGTAGTTTACTAAAAAAAATTGTAATTGTTTTGAGGAAGTTGAGCTTATTGGGATGGGCTAGCTTAGATTAAACCTTGGGAGTTGGGCCTATTTAATTCTAACAAACAGTGCGAATTATAAACAAACGTTGAACTCCGTACAATAGTTTTAATCCCTTTCCCAAGTATGAAAATCGGATCGGATCGGTCGGTTCAACCTGTTCAAACGGAAATCGTTGACTAGTTTGGTTTAAATTAAATCGGTTGAATCGCTACTAGTGAATCGAACGGAATCGTTGAACCGTTCGAACCGGATCGGCTGAAAATCGGAAAAAACCGCCAATTTTGTTTTAAAAAAAATTTAAACCAAACGACGTCGTTTGTTAAACGAGCCAAGTCGAACTCGAGTATTGCTGAGCTCGACTCAAACTTTAAAAGTAAGCTCAACTCGACTCAAACTCACGAACTAAAAATTATCAAGTTCAACTCGAACTCGAAATATAATATTGAAACTTGAACTCGAAAAGACTTAACTCAAACAAAATTTAGAAGCTCGATTGAAGCCTAAAATTCGAGCTTGATTGAAGTGAAAGAATAGTTCACTCTATGCTCACCAAAAGGCTCTATGATTTTGGATGTCAAATTACCTCTATTATTTATAGAAATTAGTTGGGATGCTCTTCTATGTTTCTTAGCAATGTGAGATTGTTTTATTCTCATATTTTTACTATTTAGACTTTTGGGATGTTCTTCTATGTTTTTTAGCCATATGAAATTATTTTTTTTAAATTAAACAAAAATATATCATTTTATTATATTTTTTAGCCCCAAAATTATTTTTTAATTATAGTTATATAATTATATTTATTATTTAATATGCTTTACCTTAAATATTATGTTGTAGTTAATTTAAATCATTTTGTTTCACTTGATTTTATGATTTTTAACTTATATATGTTATGACTTGCTTTGAATATGACTTGTGATATACAAAAGTATTTTTATTAAATATTTTTGGTATTTTTATTTAATTTTTTAAATAATTATGACGTCGTCTGGTTCTTTCGACCGATTAAATCGGTTTGATCGGTTGAACCAATGAACCGGTAGCATGACCAGTTCGCTAACCGGTCCGGTTCTAAAAACCATGGAATAAAACACAAACTTTGTTATGATAAATAGGGATGGTAAATGAGTATAATTTCGTGGATTTTGTATCATACTTGTTCTAATTGGGGCGGAGATAGATATAATTTTAGTGGGTAGTAGGAGGATGTTGATTTAGAAAGTGGTACCCGTCGTGGGTAGTGGGCGGGTGATGGGTTTAAGACCTTACCTGCCCCGCATCCGCTCGTTCCACATCCGCCTGCCCATTAAATACCCATTAAATTTTTATCATTATAAATTTAGGTATAATTTTAGGGTTTGTCATTTATATGTGCCAAAGAACAAAAATATTATAGGCTTTAATTATGTCTTTTATTATAGTGTTTTATGTACTTTAAGATATATGTTAATACTCAGTTCAAATAATCATTGGTTTATTTTATTATATTTCTTAATAGACGTGTTTGTTGTTTATGTATAACTTAAGGTTGTTGTAAGGTAAGTATAGACGGGTACGTTTCCAGTTGGATAATAGGTGTGTGAATGAATTTAAGAATATACCGCGTGGACGGGTGTAGATTTAAATGTTTTTACCTATCATTGATGGTGGACTGGTGATGAATTTAAAAATATTCGATAAATATGAGGATGGGAGGATATCCACACCCTTCCTTGCATTACACAAAATAAACCCAACAGAGGAAAGAAGATCGAAAACAAAGGGCAGGGATGAGAATTATTGTAATGACGGCAGATGAACAGATCGTCAGCTTAGACGTTGATCCTCATGAAACTGTTAAGTTCCCTTTCTCCCTTCTTTATGCTTATCCTAAATCTCTGTTTCTTCTCTGATTTTTCTTTCTTTCTGTTTTGTTTTGTTTCTGATAGGTTGAAAATTTGAAAGCTTTGCTGGAAGTGGAGGTCCATGATATACCCTTTGGTTTATATGCTTCCTTTTTGGGATTATTTGGGACAACCGCTAAGGGTTTAGGGTTTTTGAAAATGAACTGTTGACTTTCATTTGCTTATATATGTTACTGGATAAAAGTTCTATTTTTTTTTCATGTATTGGAGTTTTGAGAGTTGAGTGTGATGCTAAGCTTATACTGATTGGTTTGAACTTGTTTGGGTTTATGCCAGACAAATGTGTCATTACAGCAGCAGCAACTTCTTTATCATGGGAGAGAAATGCAGAATTCTGAGAAATTGAGTGCTTTGGGTGTTAAGAATGATGATTTAATTATGATGGTCTCCAGTGCTGGTTCTAGGTAAATTATCCATTGGTTATTCATTTGCTTCTTTTTTGTTTGGATCTTTTAGAATGCCTTTACCGGATTTTAAAGGAACCTGGATGCCTATTATGAGATTTTAGCACGGCTGTTTCTCTGTAGTTTTATTTCATGGAAAGAAGCTTCTCAATCTTTTATTGTTTTTTGTTGACCGAGAAGAACATGAATCATTTGCAGAGCATCTACTAATGATTTGAGCTTCAATCCCGATGGATCTGCTGTGAACCCTGGAGCTTTTCAGCAACATATTCGAAGCGATTCTAATCTAATTGGACAAATATTTCAGGCTGACCCTGAACTTGCACAAGCTATTCTTGGGAATGATCTCAACAAACTTCAGGACATCCTACGTACTCGTCATCGGCAACGATCAGAATTACAACAAAAAGAGGAGGAGGAACTTGTGAGTAGCTTGTCCTAGTGGTCTGTTCCTGTATGTGGTTTATTATGAGTGGCCAATGTACACACTACCTTTTCATGCATTGCTTCAATATATCTCAATTTGATTATCAATTATTAATTCTAAAAGAGTTTAATCATACTTATGATAATATTAAGTTTCCAGATGATCTCTGTGATTGATGCTCATTTATTTGATTTTGCACCATAGGCTCTTCTTCAGGCTGATCCTTTTGATGTTGAAGCACAAAGGAAGATTGAAGCTGCCATTCGGCAGGTTAGTTTTCTCCAACATTCTACTAGTCTAAATTAGTTGAACCTATTTGCATTTGAAATGTGTCGAATGTTAATTTATGGTTTGACCAAAGTGGTTTTATCCTCATGCATCTCCCATATTTTTCTGGTCAGTATGATCTTTGGGCTATTTGAAAGTTTACAATATTGTGATACAGAAAGGGATTGATGAGAACTGGGCTGCTGCCTTGGAACATAATCCTGAAGGTTTTGCAAGGGTGGTATGTAGGCTTGTCTCCTTGTGAAGTGTACCTACTAAATTTCATTACTTTTTTCCCCTTAAGAATTTAATGTTTCTTTTCATACTAATCAGGTTATGTTGTACGTGGACATGGAGGTTAATGGCATCCCATTAAAGGTAGAGATGATGGCTAGTATTGAATGTAATCAGGAGTCATTGTTATGTACTTCAGCCTATATAAATTCAATCATAATACCCTTTGTTTTACATGCACTTTTTCGTCTTAGAACAATGTTCATCATGTGGTTATCCTTTTCTTTCATTAGACCTTTAAAGAAATTCTGTTGCAGTTGTTTATTATATTGTTTTAGTTTTGAGATTCTGCATTACTGAAATATTGTATTACATAGACCTTGATGTTGAATATCAGACACTTATAAGTTTATTAAATTGATCATTTTATCTTTTATCTTTCAGGCATTTGTCGATAGCGGTGCACAGTCAACTATAATTTCGAAAAGCTGTGCTGAGCGTTGTGGGTATGTGCCATAACCTTCTCCTTTTTTGCATTGGTAGCAATCCCTTTGCTTTTTAAGTCATCATGACACAATTGAATTAGTCCTTGAAATATTCCTCCTTTTTTATGTGGGAGAAAAGTATGGGGGAGTTTGTAAGTTTATGTTCTATGTTACTCGGACTTTGGTGTATGTTGGACGTGGTTATGTGCGCCACACGAGTATGGCTAGATTTTTCTAATTTTTTCCCATGTATTTGGAGGCCCTTAGAGGTCGTATCCCCCTATCCATGCTTTGGACACAAGTGTCGAACACAGGTGCTTAAAGAAAAACAAAGAGTTTGAGTGACATAGTGACAGTCTGGCTTATTGAAAATGGTCAATGATGTTCACTTTTTTTTTTTTGATAAGAAAGAGGCCTCGTTGAAAACCCCCTTCATAACCGTTAAGCTACAATGTATTTTAACGACATTGGAAGGAGGAAAAGAGTGCCCAAATTTTAACGGCATTGTCTGGCTTATTGAAAATGGTCAATGATGTTCACTTAATGTTTTCTTCTCTGTTCTTTAATTGTTAATGTTATTATATTTGTCTCTTCATATGACTTCAAAACATATTGGTTCATCTTGCTTGGCTGGTATTGACCCCTCCAGATTGCTGAGGCTTTTAGATCAAAGATATAAAGGTATTGCTCATGGGGTTGGCCAGTCAGAGATTCTGGGACGTATACATGTTGCTCCAATCAAGGTAGGATGCATTATGATTTCTTGTATAACATTATGTTTACTATTTTTTCTTTTCGGTTGCTTCTTTTACAAGAAAACATTGATAAGTAGTCTTATCCTATGTGTTGTTTATCAGCCTATAACTGTTATTATGAAACATACTTATAACCGATAATATGAATGCATCAACTTCGTTGTTTGTTTCATGTCATCATAGATTGGAAATATGTTTTATCCATGCTCCTTCGTGGTTTTGGACTCTCCGAATATGGAGTTTCTCTTTGGATTGGATATGCTACGCAAACACCAGGTACCTTTAGCTCTACTTGATTTCCATGCATATCCATCCATTTTAGTTCTTAAATTTTTTAAGTTTTGATATTTACAAGTCGTGCAATTTGTACAGTGTATTATTGATTTGAAGGAGAATGTTCTTAGAGTTGGAGGAGGAGAAGTTTCTGTGCCATTTTTGCCAGGTTGGTGATTTTAATTGGTAAAATCTGCAACTTTGTTTGTTATCAGTTACCATGTGGTCATTGATGCCCGTCTTTTTCGTGACTTTGTTCTACTAAATTTCTTCTCTTATAATGGAAGTTAACAATGTATTTACTCTTCTCAGAAAAGGACATCCCTTCTCATTACCTTGATGAAGAAAGGAATTTGAAGCAAGCATCCAGCTCAGGAGCTGCTGTAAGTCCTTTTTCTATCTGCTGCCGCAGATTTGGACTTCCATTCAATTGTGAATGGATTGCTGTTTATCATTGCGAAAAAAGATGCATGTGTACAACTTCTGAGCTACTCCTGTCTGTTAATTTACGCACTTTCTGGATCTCTGCTACCTTGAAATTATGTCACACGAAGGAATTACTTGGATCTAAAAATTTCCATGTTTGCGAGGAACATAGCTATGGTTCCATGGTTTACGTTATTTTTTTGGCTTCGATAACTGCCATGGAGAATTGTTTTAGGTTTTATAGACTGGTATTTTTTATTCTTCAGACGAACACTGGAACCACACAGAGGAATGCTAACGTGCAATCTGGAGGTCAACCTTCTGGTTAGTAATTGGCGTCCGACCCATGTTGTCATTGCATGCTTCTTGTTGCTTTTATTCCAGAAATTCATCCAAGTTTATTGTTAAATTGGTTTGTACACATATGATTATATACATATATACAGCACTAATTTGTTTTCCTTGAGCATGATTTTATCGCTCGAAAACTGGTGTCATGGAAGTCATCTTCAAGTGATTCTTATTCCAATTTTGACATTGTTTCTTTCTTTGTTCCCAGGGGGTGCATATGCTGATGTAACACAGGTATATCTACCATCTTGGCAGAATATTTCTCCATTCTGAGGCCTGATCATATATATGTTCCAAGTTAAACTGCTGTCCTAAAATTTTAGAGCAATTTGATTTTCTACAGAGGCCTGATTTTGAAGCCAAAGTAGCAAAGCTTGTTGAGCTGGGATTTGCAAGAGAAATGGTGATTGAAGCTCTAAAATTATGTGATGGCAATGAAGAGCAGGCTGCTGGGATTCTCTTCGGAGGCTAGACACGATCTTCTATTTCTTGTTCTTAGAAATAATATTATTGTTCTTCAGTTATTCAAAACATTTTACACTATATAAATTCTGTACTTGGTATGCATTTTGATTGGAGCTGTTTATGCAAACTTAGTATTGCAATTCCAAAGAAAACTTGAGCTGCTCATATTTCCCCAATTCCATTTTTATTTTCTTTGTTTTAACCTGATATAAGTTCAATGAAAATATTGATTGTTTCAGCAGATTTTATGGGGTGCTTTCCATAGCTATGTTCCGTGGTAAAATGGGTGTTGTTCTCACTAGAAGTTCCGGTAGGGTACGTGCGTATTACATAGCAATCACCCCTATTAAAAAAACAATCGAATAATTTAATCTTACTTCACGCTGAATTCAACTTTTAGAATCGTTTTCAATGAAGTTTGAGCCAAACTCGAACTCTAAACTTGATTGTAACCCTAACCAATTCAACAAGAAGCATTATAAGGGTAGTTTACAAAAATATCACTCAATGCCTCCCAATCATAACTTTAATCTCAAATGAAATCTCTAAAGAACACTCTATCATGTTGATCTATCATATTCTTCATTCCTTTTAATTTCCTTCAAGGGTTCATTGTAGGTAACTCTTAAAGTCCACTACTCAGAGAACAAAACCTCAAAACATATTCAAAATAACAAAGATCAAAACCTTTCTGCCAATCTAGCAGTAACTTAGACGTCTAAGTTTTGAGTAAACTTTCCCAGCAGGGGAACCTAAAATGAGGTTGCAAAGAGAATCCCTGGCAATCTTGATGTTGGCAAATGATCCCAGTATATGAATCTTGGTATCAGCAATGACAATCCTGTCTTTGTAGCATTCTCGATGGCAAACTTTGTTTTACCGCCTTTCCCGGACAATCTTCCTATGGCCCGAGACAAGTCCTCTAAGTGTTTTGACATCCTTGATTTCAAAGGATTCCACATAGCTCATCCAATCTCAAGAGAGCAATGGCATCTGGAACATCAAAACCCAACATGAAAGCCTGGACAAAGTCGGCACACTTTTGTAGGTTACTAGTGTCAGGCGTCTCAGGTCTCGTTTTCAATTCAACCTTCCGAGCTTTGAGATTCATACGGATGTCGACCTTCATCTGTTCATAAATTGGAGTATAGATATCCATCCAGTATTTCTTGAGAGGTGAATACCTATGAGGCGGAACCGAAACCTTCCTGAACTGGACTCGACCATCTGACATCTCATGAGCCTTAAGAGGCTCGAATTTTGGCTTCAGGGACAATTTATTTAGTTCAGGTTTAGATTCAGAAGGCATGGTTTCAATCTCCATGGTCGCAGGTGCTTCTGTAGACATCTTAACTGAAGCTAGTTGGAGTCCGAATAAGAAGAAATTACAAAAAAAAAAAAAATCAAGCTATGATTTAAATTCGAAGTAAAACATTCATGGAAAAAAACATCATCATAAATTATAAGAAATACCTATAAGCATGGATGTAAAAATCAAATACGATAGTTCAATCCTATAAGTCGATTTTTTTTTCATATTCACCGTTGGTTTTTCGTAAATATAGTTTCTCATTTTTTCACTTCTAAAAATCTAAAAGAACAATGCTAATGGCATTAACTATGTTACCTTTACTAAATTCTTCAATTCATAACAAGAAAAACTCCAATACCCAAAAGAACAAATCTTGCATAGACAAAAATTCAAAACGGAAAAAAAAGAAAAGAAAAAGAAGCAATCTTTTCGGAAACATCAATACATATAAATCAATCCCAAATCATTGAAGAAGAAATATAGGAATCAAAAGGTTGAGCAGACCTGGACTGATTTGAAAGGCTAATTCGGCATAATTGGTTCTTCAAAAGAGAAAAGATCGCTAGTGTACGCCAAGGTCTCAATCCACGGAAGGTGGCGCCTGGAAGCAGAGATGGGCTACAAGCAGCGGCCGGCAACCAGGAACAAACAATAACTGAAAGGCGAGTATTGAAAGCTTTTAAAACCTAAAACCCTTGTGCTTTCAATTTTGGGTTTTGATTAAATGAACTCTCTTTCTGTTTGTAATTGCAGTCCATAGGTTTTTTTTTGCCCGTACCCCATGCGGGTTAATTATTTTGGGTTTTAGGGTGGCACAATTTTTATTTTAAGAAATACGACAAAAGCCACAGTATCTCTGGAACTCGTCACCTCCTCGATGAGTGGGTCTAAGATGGACTATTATTTTAATATCGTTAATGTGACTCGTCACCTCAAGGTGAGGAGTCTATTAAAAATTATTTAAAAAAAATTAAAAATATATATTTTTTTAAACTTAAAAAAATAAATAAAGGTGATAAGTTCCTTCAAATAAAAAAAAACTAGCCTCTTTGTAGCTGTTGGTCAACGAGAAGATGGAACGGTCAGAGCAACAGTCACTTGGAACTCGTCACCTCGAGATAACGAGTTCGACCGGATTTTTGAACTAATTAGCCGTTTATAGTCGTTGAGGTTAAGATTATAAATAGGGTTTGGGGTTTTGGTTTTCACCAAACCCTAAATCCAAAAAAGGAAAAAATAGTACCTTCTGTGTAAGTCACGAAAAATGGCTACTCGAGAAGAAATGTTGCGCATGGATAACGTCCATATTTTGTCGATCGAACTCCGGTCGGAAGAAGAACATAAGCACGAGATAACATACAGAGATCAGGGGATGTTGATATATCTGCAACAATCTTGTCTATTTCCAGCCATATGTACGTGGCTTCAAGCAGTACTCGGCGTTGATTGAGGTTCTGATCGAACGTTGGCGACCTAAGATGCACGTTTCATTTCTCGAGTGGTAAAGCGATGATTACTTTGGAAGACGTCACTTACCAACTTGGTGTTCATGTGAATGAAGCCTCCGTGGTGAGGCAGAACAGTTACGACCAACAATGTTGGTCTATCAAGTTTTGGGAAAGATGCCACCATCCGAGGCCATTGAGGGCTATCAGGTACAAATAACGTGGTTGGAGTCTGAATTCCAAGTGACGAATAACTCTACTGAGGACGAGGTTATTTTTTAGTCCCGAATATATCTTCTCATAATGACTAGAGGGGTATTATTATTGGATAAATATGGTAATTTGGTGAACACTCAATGTTTGTGAATATTGAATGACTTCGCTGAGTGTCGTAATATCAGTTGGGGCTCGACAATTTTAGCCTTTCTGTACCAGGAGTTTTGCGTAAAAAAGCTAATGTAGCATGCTATCTAATATTGCTACAGTCTTGGGCTTAGTAACAGTTCCCGTTTTTAACGCCAATTACATCAACCTTAGTCGAGTTTTCTTAGGCTGCAAGGTAATTTTTAACTTCGTTTATTTAACTTTATTTGAATTTGATTAATTTAATTTTTTTTATTAATTTATAATATTTTTAAAATTTTAAATATTTTATATGGCGACATAAAAAAACCGAGATGAAGTTTTCGGGTACCACTGCACGAGATATACGAATGAGGATTGATGTCGTCGATCAATATATGGTATACATTTATTCTTTTATTATTTTTTTGAATTTTTTAACTTTATATATATTAACTTTGATATTTAATATTTTCAGTTTTCTTGGCTTACGTATGCTAACGACGAGATATACCAATTATTGTCGCCATAATTTTTTGAGAGGTCGGATTTATGATGTGTCGCGACGCCGTTATTACATTTTACGATTGTTAAGTGGCACATCGTTGATAGAGTATTGCGACAATTTGAATCGCATCAGTCGATTCTTACACAAATTGTTGATCTGGATGTTCTCCATATAATCGATACACGTAGGAAACATACCAAAAACTGGCTTGTGAAGCACGCTTACTACAAGTTATGGGATCAACGTCAATAGTCGTTCTCCCATGTTACGAGATCACACCGCTGGACCTAGATTTTGATCATTCTCCCTATATCCAAAATTACGAAGAAAATAGGAAACCATATCTCATGACACCGCAAGAGAGGGGAGAATGGGAACAACATCAGGCAACATGAGACAAGTCCAAGTCTTAGAAGAAAGCATTGTCATCGACTTCTTCTGCTTCAGCATCTGCAACTGAAGATTACTATTATGCATCTCAGGCTAATTTCGGTTTCTATCCTCCATATTATACTTCAACCAAGACTCGACTGACTTGGGTTGGAGGATCATGGGATGCACCGCAACATACTCAAGCATCTTCGACAGAACATGCGGTTGTGGGTGAGTGGGATTATATCCTATATGATCAACAACGTAGCAGGCAAGTCGATTCAGTAATAACTATGATGATGTGCCCATCACCGTATTTCGAAAGTGGATCTCAGAGTGTGTTAAGTACACCTTCTGAGAAGATGAAGACGATGACAACGACGACGATTAAGGCCTACGACCCCGACGTACACAACAAGCCTCGTGCCATTATCATTCAACAACTCCTTGGCATAGTAAAGAACTTAGAAAATAGAAATACATTTTCTTATAAACAATTTATTTTTTTACTTTGTATTTTTTAAAATATAAATAAATTTATTTTTCTTTTAATTTTTTTAAAATTTTATTCGCCGAACTTGTCACCTTGAGGTTACGAGTTCCAAGTGCACGTTGCCCATATTCCCATTGACCAACGGCTACAAAACGACTAGTTTTTTATTTGAAGGAACTTGTGGTGACGAGTTCCTTTATTTTTAAATTTTAAAAATTATACTTTTTTGTAATTTAAAAAAATATAATTGTTAATAAAGGTGACGAGTCACATTAACGGCATTAAAAAATGGCCCATATGGGGCCTACTCATCAGAGACCATTAAAAAATTATAATTGTTAATAGAGGTGACAACTCGAGGTTACGAGTTCCAGAGACACTGTAGCTTTTATCTTATTTCTCAAAATAAAAATTGGG
Organism: Hibiscus syriacus; assembly: GCF_006381635.1. Classification (NCBI taxonomy): domain Eukaryota; kingdom Viridiplantae; phylum Streptophyta; class Magnoliopsida; order Malvales; family Malvaceae; genus Hibiscus; species Hibiscus syriacus. Next base: position 50,980 of record NW_024062208.1, read on the forward strand.
TCGCCCTAAAACCCAAAATAATTAACCCTAATAGGGTATTGGGCAAAAAAAATGCAGTCCATAGCCTTGCAAATTCAACCCAATATGAATGGATAATATCAAAATAAGTTGTTATTATTAGGTTAAATTACACCGACAAACACCAATTTATTACATCTTTTCTATTTTAGTTATTTTTTTAAAAGGTAATGCGAGTCTCGTTAGAAACCCCCTCATACGTGTATCAAGTTGAAGTTCAATGGCGATAGCGAAAGGGGAAAAGAGTGCCCAAAAACTTTTATTAAACTTCTCCAAATGAAACTACATAGAGACCATAGTTCAAAACAAGATAACTTTACATCAAACATGTTCTACCTTATAATCCAATCCCATATTACAAGCACCACGTATAACATCCTAATCTAGTATGATCCGAAGATAGACGGACTAAGGCATTACACATACCAATTTTTTTAAAACGACATATTCATACACATAAATCCATCAATTGAAATAAATAATAAAATAAATACATGATACTTATTTTACAAATACGGGAGCCCCCAGAAAGATTTGAATTTAAATTTTAAAAATATTCAACATATCATCTTGACTCGACATATAAGGTGTCCATGCATATGCAATACAAGCTAACTAAGAAAAATTCGAGATGTACTAAAAAGTTGGCGGCTGACTGCAAGGTGATATAGGCGATGACTCCTCCAAAAGCTTCTTCTAATAACCTGCGTACGGAAATAAAATTTTTGAATGTTGAGTTCACAAGCTCAGTGCCACACTAATAACCAACTACACTACATGCATCCTCTAATGCATATGCTTACAACATAATTATTAGCATACAAGTATACTAAGAAAAATCGTACATACAGAGGTAGGCATCATGGTGTGGTTGAGGGGCTATGAGCTCATACACCCTTCTAGCCTACCTAGGATGGGATCCAAAACTCTATATCAGAAACTGCATACCCGGATAACTTGCTTCGTTGAGCATTGAGGCATCTACACCTAGTTAGCAAAGAAGTGTCTAATCCATTATCTTGGGCTTGACCAAAACTTAACATACAATCTTACCCCTATTTCTAGAGTGATTCGAGTGTCCAACTCGTTTCCTAAACATCACACAAGCAAGTCTTATGATTTCTTATGTTAGAAGGTTTCTAGGTGCCTTAAATTTTAATATTGTTCCCTCTTGGTGTCTTATTGGGGAGTTTAAGAATGTTTTGTGTCCCTCAATAATTACTATAGATTCCTATAGTTTCTTAGTTATAAAAGTGCATGAGTACCAATACTGATTTATTAGTATTAACACTAACCCAATAGTGTCGATACTCCCCTTTGAGTATCGAGACTGACAACTTAAAAATCAACTATGGGAGAAGGGGTAATATCGATACCCCTATGGGGAGTATCGATACTCCCATAAGTATTGGTACTAAAATTGCATTATGAAATATTAGTTTCGAGACCCCTCCAGGTATCGAAATCGAACCCTTAGTATCGATACTCAAAGAATTAGTATCGATACTTCTACCCAAAACCCCTATATTTAGGCTTGCATAAGAATAATATCGATACTGTTCTTCAAGTACCAATATTGATACTTGAAAATGCCCTATTTAGGCATATTAAAATGTTGCGTGTTGTGAGTACCATAAAATGGACGCAAAATATGTACAGTATACACAATCGAACAAGTAATAAAGTGATGAGTGAGTATCGTTCCCATAGGGAAATAAGGAAATTGCAAGATAAGTTAGAGCACAAATACTAAATTATCTAAGTATAGTTAGTGTGGTGATATGCACAAGTGAGAATGTTGTGGAAAATGGAATGTATGCGGATAGAATTATGGCAGTGTAGCATATGGAAATATTGTGGCAATTGAAGATGTATTTGAAATGTAAACAAGTGAAAATGTCAAGGAAAAATGAGTTGAGAATTCAAAAATAAATAAGTAGACTTAATAATCCTCACACAAAAAGGCTAATATGAGAATGAATAGCGGGGATATTAAAGAATCCTAAGCCTTACCTCTCAGAATGATTCAAGATTCTATGGTTTATTTGCTTGACAGAGTTTACTAAGAGTGTCCCTACGTTATCTCTTGTCATAGGATCTGACAGATAACAATGCCACAACATTACCTCTCAGTGCGAACAATAACATAAAACCTATCGAATCAACAATACTCCTTTTAGTCGTTGAAATCCTATACTTATCTCTAAGGTGGATTAGGTCTTAATTAGCAGTTAAAACCGTTTCTCACGTTGATCATCCCTTAGTTTCTATTGATACGAATGATTTTTATCTACTTTCTCTCGAACACTAAGTAATACCTAAGAAATGGCTACTCTCCTAGCTCTTACAATCCTATGACAGATAACAATGCCACAACATTACCTCTCAGTGCGAACAATAACATAAAACCTATCGAATCAACAATACTCCTTTTAGTCGTTGAAATCCTATACTTATCTCTAAGGTGGATTAGGTCTTAATTAGCAGTTAAAACCCGTTTCTCACGTTGATCATCCCTTAGTTTCTATTGAATACGAATGATTTTTATCTACTTTCTCTCGAACACTAAGTAATATACCTAAGAAATGGCTACTCTCATAGCTCTTACAATCCTATGTGATTAAACACAATGAGCAAAACAAATAGATAACATAAAAACTTAGATCATTCATTAAAACAAATACCTAATCGTCCATAATAGCCCACACCAAATAAGGTTTATTTCATGGTGGGGTTTGAATCATCCATGGAAATAATACGTTCCATACAACCCAATAAATCAAAGGAAAAATAAAGCATAAGGGTGGAGGAAACTCCTAACATACGCGCTGTCGGTTTCTCCTCGGACCACCACGAACCACCTTAGCGATGCTAGCTCATCTTGGATGCTCAACTCACCACTTCCTTGGGCTTGACTATAGAGGAAACCTTTGAAAAGATGAAAGGGGAAAGAAAGTTGGAAGCTTTCAGCTGCCTCCTGCTCTTGCTTAGCTTACTATTTCCTTAAAAGAATTCTCTTCAATTTTTGTGGCCATTTTTTTTATTTTTACTAGGGAATAACCTAGGTTTTAGTGCAAAATTCCCATAGTACCCTAATGTACATTCCCCTCATATGAATATGGGAACCAAGGTGGCAGTGGTCCCCTCTAGGTGGTTAGCTGATGAAAACACATGAGTACTAGACAATTGGCAACTCCCATTAAAATATCTCCATTTTTTTCTTTTTCTAATCCCATAAATGCAGTCCTAGTTGTTGTGGCATTTTCCTCATGCTTATTCATCCCAAATTGCCTTGGAAATTCTCTTTTGCTCACCTTTTGCATCATCAACTTTCACATCATCAGTAAAGAACACTTTTCCCCATAAAATAGCACCATTTACAAAATAATATGCGACAACAAATCTAAACCATAAAATACAAAATATGCTCCTTAATTCATCTATATGAACCTATATGTGCCTTAAGATGATCAATAACTTAAGTGAAAATGCCCTAAATATATCTTTTTATGAAGTTATCATAACCCTAAACTTATACTCTTGATTATCCTCAAGAAATGGATAATAGTTAGTAAAAGAAAAATGTCATGGCAAAGTTCAGTTTTAGGACAGTCATGTGAGATAGAGTTTTAGCCCTCAGAAATGTATTGGCTTCAACAAGTTAGACAAGTGGAGATTTTAGGAATATTACCCTAGGACAAGGTCTTTTACGAGTGCGTGTGCCTAACTGTATCCAATCTATGCTTAGTCGAGTTAGAAAAAATCTAAAGAAGTCTACTATCATGCCATAATATGTGTTAAAATTTAAGAGTCATTCTAAATGAACTGGAGAGAACAACTACCATCCCACATTCTAAATGAACTGGAGAAAACATTCAATCCCCAAGCTAGTCAGGCAGAGTCATCCCGTGACTACTTTCATTCACTCATATATTATAGCTGCCATTTATTGAAACACAGTAACCAAGCAATGCCATAGCAAAGAGAAGTGTCCCTCTAAAGTTATGCCAAAATATTTATTCACAATTAACCATAATTGAAAAAAATAAGGAAGTTTTAATTTAAGCAATTAAGTTCATTCTCATTAATACACACTAAGGCTTTCAATCTTTCTTTCCTAAAAATTTCTAAAATTCCTAAGAATAAAAAGCATACAATCATGTAACAATTAAAGGTATAAACAACCAAGTCTTAGAGCAAATCCTATCTAACTCCACAGTCATTTCTATTCAGTTCTAACCATAAGAAAGTATCATCATTGAGCATCATCAACTTATTCCAACAAGTTATCCTAATTCTTCTAATGCCATGTCAAATTAATTATGCTAATACTATAATTCAAATGTCATACTGAGAACACTACCTCTCCCAAACTTGAGGGATGTAGTGTCCTCGATGCATAAACTAAGTTAAAAACTAAACTACATGCTATGCTATGCTATGCAATACAAGTTACCTCGACTTTCTACGATAATGGTGGCGTCGTGGAGGTTGTGTTACGTCTGGTGCGCCTTTTCAATGGGGGTAGGCTCGGCTCTGAGTCTGGTGTAGGCTCAGTGGGTGGGGATTGAATGCATTCATGTTCCTTGGCAGACGATGTTTCCACACGCCTCGTAGACCTCTTTAGGCGTATTTTAGTTATGAGTGGGGGAGATTATTGTGAAAAATCTGGTTGTGTGGGCATCTCACTTGTAAGTTCCACAATAATAGCATGAACCTCTATTGGTTATGCTGAATTGACTAGGGTTTGTTGCTGGGGGTTTGCTCTTGTTCTTTTTCCTCTGACCTCATGGTGGTTTGGTCATCATCCTATGGCTTAGGTGTTGGGGCATCTGGAAATGTCGAAAATCTTCATTGGCTGGCAAGATGTACTCTGGGAAAGTGGGGAGATCATGGACCAACTGAGGAAACATCTCCTTGAAGTGAGACTGTATCACCACGTCTCATTTCTTGACATAGGCAAATAATGTTCGAGGATCCTCCGATAAAGCCTCAAGTTATTCCTTGGTCTACCTGGAAGTCTCAACAGCAATATATAATCTTGCCATAACATTTTGCTTTGTATCGGTCTCTAAAGTTTCCTTGGGCTTGTTCTAATAGAACCCCAATAGTGCTGGTAACTTTTATTCAGTGTTTTCCTTCAACCCTATTAGGATTTTATCAAAATCATCAATGATTCCTTTCTTTCAGCAAAGTGCCGTGTTAAGATTTGGAAACACTAAAGCACTCGTTGATCGCTTCAAGAAGGCATGTGCTTGATCCACAATGATGTTTCCCATGTCGATTGAGCGTCTCGTAAGTATTGAGTGCAACAATATCATTTAGGGTAGCGAGACAGTGGAGTTAGGGGCGGTTGGCATCAACTTATGCTTCATGAAATGGTTTAATAACTTAGCCCTTGTTTAAAGCCTTTCCCGATTCATTGATCGATGACTAGCTTGAGTACCATTTCATTTATAGTTTGAAAAACACGAGTCTTCTATAACACCCATATAAGTATCGTAATCAGTCTCCTTCTCAAATTTTGTATGATGATCAACACCCTGAAGTTTAAAGTAATGATTAATGCAGAAGATGAAAAGAGAACGTTTTTACCTCCACATAGACAAATCTTTTCTTCGGCTCAAAGATGCTCGCGAAAAACTCTCGAACAAGGGAGGAATTAACGTTGCCCAGATGCCTTGCAAACTTTTTCCATTTGTGCCGAGTACAACATTTATTATGTCCGACCCTAGATTATCATTGTTGTCACTGGAGAAGATAAACCCTTGCTCAAAGAAAACCTTTCAATTTTTAATACTTTGGAACTGTTATTTTGCCGCGTCGTTCTTAAATTGTTGAGGAAAAGGAGGGTTGGCATCGACTAGGCAAGAACACGCCGTGGTTGCTCTAGTGGACAAATACGAAGAAAATGAAAAACTTGAACATTTTGGTTATGGGGGTTTTCGGCTTTAACAAAGATAAAAGGATGAAGTGTTGAAGACACACAAGGGAAGAAAGAGAGTAATAGTCAAAATAAAAAATAACGGTGGGGTTTTTTAATGAGGAAAATGTGTGGAGGGGGTTTTGAGAGGATAAAAGTAATAATAGAGGGGTGAAAAGTAAGAGAGAAAATAAAAAATATAAAGTGAGTTTTGAAAATTAAAAAAATTAACCCCTCATTCCTTTTTGTCTTTTGCCTCCCAAAAGCTTAATATTAGGTTTTGTCCTTTTTGTCTTTTTTTCCTTCAGCCGTCACATAACATGGATGAGATAAAATGATGCCCAAAAGGAAAACATGGAAAATAAGTAAAAACTGAAATATTAACATAAACAAAATAAAATAAAATTGTATATGTTATTTATGAAACAATAGTAAATGCAAAATGTCATGGCATTTTCAATTGAAATTAAGAGAAAACTCAGGCATTTTACAAATAAAGCGTTGACTTGTCTCGCATGATGGGGACTCTATTGTATGCCTTCAAGCATTAGCCATTGACCTTGAAAATTGTCCAATTATCCAGATTTTTAATGTCTACACCTTTGTGGGTGTATACTTGGTGTACCTCAAAAGGTCAGGACCATCTTGACTTGAGCTTTTCTTGGAAGAGTTTCAATTTTGAATTGTAAAGGAGCACCTGTTAACCAATATGGAAATACCTTGGCAAAAGAGTTTGATCATGCCACTTATTGGCCTTTTCCTTATATATCTTGGCATTTTCATAAGCCTGCACCGTAAATTCCTCCATGTCATTTTCATAGGAGCACCACCCTAACGATGCTAGCTCTTCTCAGACGCTTAGCTCGCCACTCCCTTAAGCTTGACTATAGAGGAAACTTTTGAAAAGATGAAAAGGGAAAAAAAGTTGGAAGCTTTCAGCCGCCTCCCATTCTTGCTTAGCTCACTATTTCCCTAAAAGAATCCTCCTCAATTTTTGTGGCAACCTTTTCTATTTATACTAGGAGAATGTCCTAGGTTTTAGTGCAAAAATTCCCATAGTACCCTAAGGTACATTCCCCTCATGTGAATATGGGTACAAAGGTGGCAGTGGTCCCCTCCTAGGTGGTTAACATCAGAAAACAAGATAGTGCTATACAATTGACAGCTCCCATAAAATATCTTCTTCATTTTTGTCTTTTTTTGAGCCCATAAATGACGTCCTAGCTGCTGCGGTATTTTCTTCATGCTTAGTCATCCTAAGTTGCCTTGGAAATTCTCCTTTGCTCCCTCTTTGCTTCATCAACCTGCACATCATCATCAAAACACATTCTTCCCCATAAAACATCACCATTTACAAAATAATATGCCACGAAAAATATTAACCACCAAATACAATAATATGCTCCTAAATGCATCTATATGAACCTATATGTGCCTTAAGACGATCAATAACTTAAGTGAAAAGGACATAAATATAGACTTTTTACGGAGTTATCATAAATCCCTTCCAAATTACCCTAGAAGCTCTAATGAGGCCCCCAGATGTTATTAAAATCTTATTTGAGTTTGTTAGGGCCATAAAGAATCAACATACAACATAAAAAACACAAAATGCTAAGATTTACCATAATCATGCTCTTACCTTTTAAATACTAAATGCATGTCAAGCCAATGTACTAAAAGGCCTACAAATGGTATAGGGAGGTCATAAATGTGTTACATTAAAGTCTTGGTAGCTGAAAACGTTCCAATTCACCAAGAGCTAACTTCTCTTTTCTTCTAGCTTTGTAACCTTCTTCAAGTTCTCTCACTAACAGCATGGAAATGGTGTTACTAACTTGTTTATGGAACATTTATGAGTCTACAACAAACACTTTCTAAATTCATCTCATCCCAAAAAAGAGCTAAAATCCCCTAGGTTCTTAAACCCCCACTAAACCCATTTTTGGATTTTATACTTAAAACTTGAAATATGGGGCTTAAATCGAAGCTCTTGAAATGGGAATTAACATTCTTACCTTTGCTAAACTCAACTAGGCTTGAATCTCTTAAAGTTTTCACCTTGAAGAGGAAGAAGAAGAGAGAAAGATGAAGAGAAGGGGAAGAGTGTTTGGTGAGAAATGAGGTAGAATGGTTCACGTAAATTCTTAAGGATTTTCAGCTTTTATTTAAACAAGGGGTTAATTGCTCATTTAGTTCTTCACCTCCTCTTCCAACTAAACATGTCATTTCCCATCTTGAATTGGGTTCAAACTAAGGCCCAACTAGACATCTAAATGGATTTAACTTTCTTACACGGAAATTGGGCTTATCTAAACATCTCAAGTCAGCCCGAACTACTAACCCGGGACCCGAGGTGTTACACCACACTTATCCTCAAAGACAGAACACTAATATGCAATTACAAGACAAACAAGCCAAGCGAAAGCCAAACTCTCACCAAACTAGGGAATTGAAATAAGCTTGAATGCATAAGGAATTGAAACTAATCAGCGAGCAAAAGACAAATTCTAGAAAAACAAACTTTATCTCGCTTAGGTAGTACGACTCGCTTCCATAGTCGACCTTACATAAATAACGATAAATGGATCAAAATAACAACCCTGTAATATTTTGCAACACATTCCTTAATCGACAAAACCAGACACTCCACAGAAGACCTCTCCACCACAACCAATACCAGCTTTAGCCAGGGAGTCGGCTTCCACGTTACAGACTAGAGATAAGTTTGATCTCTACCACTGAGGCTGACAGAAATATTCTGAACCAAGTTGTAAATAAAATGAGGAGCCGATGAAGGGTTGAAAATCCATTTAATTCCAATACTTTGCCACTCTCCAAAATTAGTTTAAATTGCCCACACCATTGAGAAGAAAAGAACATATCAAGATCGTATTTTATGGCAAATAATGCAGTAAAGATCAAGGGACCAGGACGAATAGATTTAAAGAACGACACCAAAATCAAACCATCCTTATTTCTTAGCAATCGACCGACCCTACCATTACTCCCATCCAAACGCATCGCTCCGTCGACATTTGTTTTAAGAAAGCCACTAGGAGGAGAGGACCAAACTAAAGGAGGAGATCATTTACCAAGGTCAAGGGGCTGCGGATCAACAATCAACAGATCAACTACAATATCTTCCAGGGAGATAAGGAAGTACGAAAATTTAGCTTTAAACTACGAGGCCAGATGAAATTTGATCAATAGGAAAAGTTGTAAGACGTCAAGCAATTTTCCATTAAATACTAATTCATTCCTCTAGAGCCAGATCGACCATATGATAGTAAAGGGAATAAAACGCCAAAATGAACATGAATAAAGCTTCATCCAAGCCGAAATACAAGAAGCAAGGATGTTGAAGGCAGTACAAATTCCCCCAAAATATAAGAAACACATCCATAATTTTCAAGAGTTACCGTAAAGGAAAAATAAATGGGAAACAGATTTAGGTTCTTTACCGTACAAGGGGCAAATGATATTACATATCACAAAAACTCCTCTCTTGATTAACTCAACTTTCACAGGAACCCGACCCTGAATGACTAGCCATATAAAATTCTCTACTTTAGGCGGGCCAAGTTTGAGCCACACCACCTTTTCCCAAACAACGAACGAATTCAATATAAAAACAGACTTTACCAACAGACTTGAGTAAAGACCATCACTAGATCTAGTCAAAATAACCAATTGTGATCAATATTACTGGCTTTGAATTGTTACATCATCCCACATAAATTATTCTAATGAGACAATTCCCAATCAAAAAGACTTCTCCTCGGGATAATATGTCAAGACCAGCCCAATAACCCCAAGGGTCGTTTGGTTCACGGAATGTAAGATTACCAGTGGGAATAAAAGATCACCAGAGAATAGGATTACTGGGAATGTTGTATTTTGTGTTTGGTTGGTTTAACAGGAATGTAAGATTACCGTGTTTGGTTAAAGGAATAAAAAATTATTGGAATGTATATTTGACCAAATTGTCCTTATTATATATTTGTTTTTTTAACAAGTTAGAAAATATTTATATATTTTCTTTAAAAAATTTAAATTCATAAAATTTATATATATTTTTTACAAAATTGAAAATATAAAAAGGTTTAATGAAAGGGTAAAATTTTATTTTAACCCCTGAACTTTATATAAAATTTTAATTATAGATTTTTTTTTTGTAAATCTGAAATAGTTTAAGGATAAATTTGTAATTTAACATTCGTAGAATTTTTATTATTTAATGACAGAATAAGAATATTTTTGAAAGAATTTTTTTAAGGGCATTTTAGTCCAAAACGCCGGTAATCCAACAATACATAAGGAACTGGAGGTAATGACATTCTCGATAATATACCCCAAAAAATCCACTATTGGTAATGTAAGATTACCGGGAATGACATTCCCGACCAACCAAGAGGGGGAATGTGGATTTCATTCTCGATAATTTAGCCTTGAATTGCCTTGATTATACAAATAAACATGGTCATCAATTGCTTGTCTCCATGCTGAAGTTGAAAGGTCTCTCCCTTGGCTTGAATCAATCCACGCATCCCATGCAACTAGACACACATATAGACTATATTCAAACTTAAAATGAAATATGCATGAAAACAATTAAAGAGTTAGTTAGATTAACGAACTAGTTAAATGAATGAACTAGTTTAATTAAAATGAACTAACTTTATTGAATGAACTAAGATGCATAAATGAAGTAGCTTACTAAATGAACTAAATTCATAAATGAACTACTTCCCTAAATGAACTAGAAACTTAAATGTAATTCATGCTTTAAATGGACAACTCACTTAATGAATTAAACTTGCTTTAATGAACTACCATGCATATATATTCTAGTGAATTAAATCAACTAATATGCATAATTAAAAATGAAAATTAAGTAATGTTCATGCAATTTCATGGGAAAGTAGAACCATGCAAATAAAAATGAAAATATAGTGCATAGATGTGCTAGTAAAGGATGAAGAAAGGAATAACTCCCTTTTAATCAGCCTTGGTGAACTTCAATGATGTGATCAAACCAAAGAGAAAGTAAGGGCTCGTTAGGATCACATCACTTACCAATTATTGGATCTGTCTTACCAGAGATGTGTCAGATTCGAGATTCATTTGCAATCAAGGAAGAATGAGCACCCTCGAGTCACCTTTTCGGTACCACACGATTATCAGATTTTCTTAATTATGAAAATTAAAGTTTAAATAAAAAATTAAAGTTCGATTTGAATCATTTACCTTTGACGATTATTAGGGAATTAATAAGGTCCTAAAGGGAATAAAATCAATGTTAAAAACTAATAAATAAAAAACACTACAAAAAATGTAAAGGTATCAATATAAATAAAATTAAATAAATGAAATAAAAAGGGGATCAAATTGTATTAAACATAAAATTCGGTGGCCAAATTACAATAGTTAACTAAAATGAATTACGCGTCAAATTATAGGGGATTGCGGAAATGATTTAACTTTCTTTTAATTACATAACAGTCCTCCTATAAATAGCTCAAACAACTCTTTTTTATTTCATTTTTCATAACTCTCTCAAAAACTCTCTTTACCTCTCTCAATTATTCTCTAAAATTATCCCCTTCCCTTGAGAATTCGGTCACGTTTCCAGACGAAAAATTACAGTCGCTCCACCACTCAGGCCACCACCCACGATGGCCAAAGCACACTAACCTAACCCAAAAGTTTCGCCTCACCACCCCAAACGCAGTTCTAACCTCATTTATCCAAAACACAACCACATTGATGTAGATATAAACAAAAAGCCCCGGTTACCTTACCCTTTCGTCAGTGACTCTTTGGATCCTTCGATGTCTGATGGCCATCTCTGATGAAAGCTTGCTTCTCCTCAAAAACAAGCATGACTTGAGCTAAGTGGCACCTTTCTTCTCTCATTTTATAAAGCTCGGACAACTTGAACAAAACTCACTTTATAAAGCTCGGACATTACCTCTATAGCTACTTTAGACATTACCTCCAAAGATTAACAACTTACTACTTCTGCGGAGTGTCTCCAGCAATGTTAAAATTAACTTTCATTAGTAACACATTATTCCTTGAGTCATTGATTTCAAGATTTTCTAAGCTTGTCAAAAAGAATCTGTTATAGTCTGAGTGTCAGTGAAAGTTAGGAAACTTCATCCTTAGAGCTCAATTTCCAAGCAATTGATCTAAGCCAAATTCGTCTATTCCACCATTCCATTTGTGAAGATTGTATATTATTATAGAACGTCCTTAATAGATACGCAAGCTAATCAGTCTTGTATTGTCATACATCAAAGTTGTATCGTTTTGTTTGCTTCCACACTTACCTAAGTATCTGATGGTTTCATTATGTGAGGGAATGTTTCTTTGGGTCAATGGTAATTGAATCTTATTTTTTGGGGAGTTTTTATCTTGTAATATGTCAAAAGGTTATAACATCGATTCCAAAATGTGCATTTCAATATATTTGATATTCACTGAATTTCAAAAATGCTTCATTGCTCATTAAAATGTTCATATAAAAAAACATCTTTAAATAAGACATATTATTCTTTTGGGTATGACAGCCCCATGGTGAGTTGGCGAAGACGTCTTTTTGTCTCATCCAAGCTACCTCATTATTCGGTTATGGCATTAACTTTGTAGGAGTCCTCCTCCCCTTTGACAGTTTTCATCCGATCTTCCAACTATCTTATTTTCTCCCTCAACTTTTGAGACTTTTCCTCCCCGTCAAATTCTAAAATGTGATGGTCATTCGGATTTGTTATCGAAGCATATGCTTTCATGGCATAAGAGTCTCTGGGTACCCTTGAAAGTTTTTGGGTGTGATTACCAATTTTGATGGTGGTAGCAACACCACTATTTCTTCTGATCCTTTTGCCCTAGGGACATTTACAAAGTTTAAGCCTGTCAGTCTGGCCACAATCCGATCAACCAGGCTACTTTGGTTATTTGTGATGATGTCCTTGTGGTTCTGGCTTATTTTGTTTTCCATATCCTTTTGGAGAAATTTTCCTTGATCTCCTTAGTCTGACTTCTATTTGCTTTGATTTGAGTCGAGTATTATGCGTTCGAAATGGGTCCAGTGTTTTTTCCCTCTTCAATGGATCAACTAGTTTTTATTAGTTACATATGTTTTAATAATGGATGCATATTAGTCAGGTTGTAAAATTAAAGTTCAAAAAGTATGATGAATGCATGAATATTTCGAGGCATTGATCGAAAAAGTGTCTGTCATGATAAAATGGCCATCATTGATACAAAAGTGTTATTACAATGATGCCAAAAACATTTTTGAGGTACACTTGCTAGATTTTTTTAGCTTTAGGTAGCTTCTAGTAGCTCGATAAGTCTTCATACTCTACTGGTCATGGGTTGAATGCCTTGTCTCACTGCCCAAGCTTTTCTCGTCAAATTCTACAATGATGAGTCGTTTTGTGGATTTTCCCCAATGACTCATGGATGACTACTTCATTTTTGTTAGGTATATTCCCTATTGAAGTCCTCCATTTAGAGGGACTGTCTAAAGTATACTCATTTTTCGCTTTGCCTTTTTTTTTTCAAGACTCCATGTTTAGTGGTTGCTTCTGTATCCTCATCGCCTTTCGATTTGGTATACTTTTGCAATCTTCGTTAGGTTTGAAATGGATTTGACCTATTTAGTATCTTTCATGAAGTCGTGGATCATGTATTCATTTGGACCATGAATTTCAAAATTGATTTAGGGTTGTATAATGTTTCTTCTAGTTTTCCCCACATGCTTCACAACTCCTAGTCGTCATTTTGCTCTATTGATGTGAAGCCAACTAACAAAGCTATCTCATAGTTTGTCTCTTTTTTAGTCTTTTTAGATCACAATCGTGCCCCTACGTTCTTTAGCCTCTTGCATCATAATCCCTTTATTAATGAAGATTATTCAGAGTTTGACAAACACTTCACGGATCAACACCTCTTATAAAATGATGCAAATGATAAAAATAAAAAGGAAAAGGAAAAAAACAAAAGAAATAAGTTAATATGGTGAATTAATAATTACAACAAAAAGATCATAACAATTCATACCCGTATGATATCTGCCCTACATGCTTTCATTCTACCCAATCATGGTTTCTAATCCTGCATGTTATCCAACAAAAATAATCCTAGTTGCATATATCTCTAGTTCACATGCTTTGTAAAATAAATGCAAGAAATAAAGAAAAAATATCCTAGGCTATAATTATCGTAGCGACATGGTTTGAGTTTTAAAAATAGACTCGAGGTCTCCTTACTGGTGCCCCTTTGGGCCTTCCAGACCTTCAATCCTAAACCCATCACAGGCTTATGAGGATCAAGTTAAACTCGAGGGGACACATTTCTCTATGTCTGACACGAGGAATAAATTCCTATAAAGATATAAGGCATATGAATCACGAAGGCTAATTTCTAGGACTGACATGGACAATAAATTATCATGAATGCTTCACTTTCACCCCCACTTAAATGGGTTCAGAGCTCGGGTTTAGAGCTTCGGAGAACTTTTGAAAAATATGAAAACACTGAAAGAAAACATCAAAAACTATTTATTTGGAAAAAAAAGTAAATAAAACATATTAAAAATAAATTGAAATTTAAACTTAATATTTTTGTATAAAAAGATAATCGAGTAATCGATTTTTTGCCTGACTCTCTTGTGTCCCCAGAGAAGTCGTCATGTTGTCGCAACAATCATTCGGGTGGCCTCGATTTCTCATTCCTACTTGGAATCGTGATGGAGTCGCCATCGATCATTTTTGAATTAGGCGGATCAAACACCTACATTTTTTAATTAGGCGGATCAGACACCTACTTACCAATTACTGGATCTACATCTTACCAGATATGTGTCAGATTCAAGATTCGTTTACGATCAAGGAATGATTGGCACCCTCGAGTTGCCCTTTCGGTACCACACGATTATCGGGTCATCTTAATTATAAAAATTAAAGTTTAAATAAAAATTTAAAGCTCGATTCGAATCATTTAACTTTGACGATTATTTGGGAATTAAATGAGGTCCTAAATGGAATAAAATCAATGTTAAAAATAATAAAATAAAAAAACACTACAAAAAAATGTCAATGTATCAATATAAATAAAATTAAATAAATGAAATAAAAAAGGGACCAAATTGTATTAAATATAAAATTTGGTGGTCAAAATTACAATAGGTGACCAAAATGAATTACGCATCAAAATATGGGGGCTGCGGACTTTCTTCTAATTACACAACAGTACCTCTATAAATAGCTCATACAACTCTTTTTTATTTCATTTTTCATAACTCTCTCAAAAACTCTATTCCCATCTCTCAATTATTCTCTCAAATTATCCCCCTCCCTTAAAAATCTGGTCACCTTCCCCGACGAAAAATTACAATCGCGTCACCGCTTCGACCACCACCCACGGTGGCTGGAGCACACTAACCTAACCCAAAAGTTTCGCCTCACCACCCTAAAAACATATCTAACCTCTATTTATCCCAAAAACAACCACACTGACATAGATCTAAACGAAAAGCGCGATTTTCTTTCCCTTTCCCCGGTGACTCTTCGGCTCCTCTGACGTCCGATGGTCTTCTCCAATGAAAGCTCACTTCTCCTCAGCAATGAACACGATCCGAGCTAAGTGGTACCTTTTTTCTCTTGGTTTTTTTATTTGGGGTTTTCAAATACTTCCTCCTTTTCTCAATTTTATGGTATTTTCTGGATTTTCGAAAGCTAGAACTTATCCCTTTCTCTTCCTTTTGCAAGGCTTATATAGCCACGGTGGATGAGTCTTTCTTTCAAAATCGGCCATCTTTAATCCCAAAAATTATGGGATTTGACAAGGGAATGTTTCCTTTTTTTCTTCGATTGGTTGATTTGCTTTGCATGTCGATTTTGTTTTGTCTTTAATCGATTTGTTGCCATTTTGCTTCGTTTGATTTGTGTTATGATTCGGTTCAATTTTGTTGATCGATTTGGTTCCATAAATGGCCTACAAATGCTTTCTGTTCATTGATTGTTATGCATTTGGGGCTATTTTGTCGGCGTGCGGCCCTCACACGCTGATCAATGGTCGATTGTGACCTTTGATATCTCTGGATGAAATCTGGATCGTTGGATCACCAAGTTAGATCCAACTGTCCCAAGAAGACTATGCATGATGCCATAAAATCTAGGGTTTTAGAACCCTAGTTGCTCCTAAACCTGGTTGTTTATTTGCCTCCTGATCTGATGGCTCTGGTTTGGGAGGCGCCAATTGCTGAAATGTGAAACCATAATACTCCTGTTGGACCTCAACTGGGCTTTGCCTATTGGGTCAGGCTGCAGAATCAATTGGTCTTGAATTTGGACATTTACTGCAATTCAAATTGGATTGTTACTTGAACTTGGACTGAATTTAAACTTTTTATTGGACCTGAAAAACAGAACAAAATAAATAAGTAAATAAAAATACATAAAAAATAAAAAATAAAACAAAGATAAATAATAACAATATAATATATATTATATATTTTAAAAACATAATTTTTTTTAAACTATAATACATATATTATATATTAAAAACATACTATAGTATATATTAATATATTAATATACATAAAATATATAAAATAATTAAAAACTTGAAATAAAGTGTCAGGTGAAAGTGAGTATATATAATTACGAACTTCATGTGGTCAATATACCTATCGGGTAAACCAAAAACTACTAATTCAGAATTTGAGGTGTTACACCTAGATTTCGAAATTCTCTTAGGCCCCGTTTGGTTCATGGAATATTTCATTCCTGAGAGTAATCTTTTTTTCCGGGTTAAAGATACTCACGTTTGGATGGCCACGTTCCCAAACGAGGGTAAAACCCTGATTACCAACAGTGGTATATTTTTCCTGTTTTACTGAGAATGTTAATCCCCCGTCTCCCTTAGGTATTTGTTTATTCCCGTCCCCGTTCTCTGAAATACCCTTCTCCCCGCTTGCAAAACAAAATCTTCTTCTTCTTCTTCGATTGAGCTGTCCATTACTGCTTTGGTTCCCGTTTTCATTTCCTAGTCTGGGTTTCTTTGGTTCCCGTTTTCATTTCCCTCGGTGGCTTCGTTTCTCATTTCATTTTCCACAGAGAGCTTCAAGTAATGTTCTTTGCACTAGGCCTAGTAAAATCTCAGTTCATCAACGAACTCATCAAAAAATCTGTTCAACAAGCTCGGCCCGAAACATGTGCTCTTTTAGAAATGTGTGATTCTCACAGTTGGCCTTCGAGCCACTCCCAATACATGTTCTTTTTCACTGTTTACTTCACTCTCTTGACTTGCAAAGGGATTGGTGGGATTTGCAAAGCCATGGCGACCAAGAGCAGTTGATTCAATAGCAACACATTGGGTATGGAACAATTTTGTCATTCTTTTCAGTTTTATGTTCAAGCTCTTTATCTATATGTGGAATTTTCCTTGAATCTTTTAGGCATTCAATTATAATACAGATCAAACATTTTTTCTCTTCTGTACTAATAGTTTACAGATGTTGGGGTTCGAATTCTGAATTCGTTTTTCTCTTTTTCTTCTTCTTCCATGTTTTTTTTAATTTTTTGTTTTGATTTGAGTTTTGGGCTTTAAATAACAGTTATAGAATTGAAATTTCCAAGTAATCTGTTCTTTTTTGAGTGATGATTCAGTGAGTGATTGCTTTTTCTTATCTGTGAGTGATGATTCAGTTTGATTCCGTTTTCTTATCATCACGATAATATAACACTTGAATTGTTATGGAGATGATTGATTTTTTGATATTTTATTATCCTGTGCGGCAATCTATTCCAAGAATTTAATCCTCTGCACATGATCTTTATCTATCACTCTTCATAATATTTGTAAATTTGTGGACATTCGGATTTCTTTCTTACTGTGGGGATTAAGTTTTTAAGTTTTAACTTCACATTGGAGCCGTTTTCTGTCAATCAAACAGGTACTACATCCCATTGCTGATTCAATAAACATAAATAACCAAGTGTGGGAAATGTACTTCAGAAATCTTATTCCGAGACTAGTAAATATTTTACTAGTCTGTAGGTTAGAAACTAGTCAAAGCATATTTAATATGGTTTTTCCCATTGAAGAGGTTCCGTGCGTTTCCAATTTAGTTATATGCCTTCAACTAAAATGGTGATTTATCGGTAGTAGTAAACCTCGTCAATTCTTATTTCCTCTATCCCTTTTTAAGTACTTTTAGTTTAGATTTAGTACTACAAGATGTCTATTGATGTTGTTTTCCAAACTTTAGCTAGCAAAAACTAAATCAGAACTTGAGTAAATTTTGTAAGAGGTAGTTCATTGTTTTGGTATTCGAATGGGGTTGAGCCGTTCTAAATGCTGTTAAATTGTGGTTACCAGGTACTTGGTAATGTTGTTTCTTTCCTTCCTCGGTTTGCTTGAATTTGACAGTTACTCAGTATGCCAATTCACTTGCTGAAAGAGTCTTATTGGTCCATTACAGGCTATATAAGCCACTGATTCATGGGAGTTGGATGGTAACATAATCTCTTAGTAAGATTATGTCCCTTACTGTAGGAAGTTACACCATTTGTATTTTCTAAAGTGTGTACCAAATTTCGGGAAATCTATGATAACTTAGTGATGGTTTGTTTCATTTGATCCACGTATAGAACTGGATTTTGCAACAAGTATATGCATTGTTTTTCTAATGCATGTCCATACTTTGTATTCTAACATATGCAATGTGAACCATGTATGTTACTATTTGGTGACCTTTATTGATCTCACTCAAAATCTCGAAAGAGTGAGCGTTGGTTGTACAAGGTTTTCATTGCAAATTTGCAAAACATCTGTTGATCGTTTCGGGAACTCTCGGATTCTTAAACATATGTATTACTGCATGCACTTTCAAAGAGAATTCATTCAATTTTTATGTTATTTTCGCTTCATTTTCCTTGACAGATAACTTGGTGTTTGTTTATCTAACTTGAAGGTTGAAGCCCTTGTTCGAAGCATGTTCGGCTGCAGAATGTATAACCGAAGTGGTAAAAAGAGTCCCGAAGATTGATTTTTGGATAATATCGTAGGACAGGTTGAATTCAAACAAGTTGAGTCTGCATACCCTTCAAGGCCAAAGAGCATAATTTTCGAGAATTTTTGTCTTAAAATATAAAATTATAGACAATATGATTTTTAGTGTTATATTTTCTTACTTATTTGAATTATGTTTTTGTAATATAAATTCATGAGATAAATAATAATGATAAAGTATGCAGAATTGAGTATAAATATAAAAGATAAATAAATAAATTATTGTATATAGAATATATAATAAGTATTATATCTTAGATAACAAAAATAATTTACATCTTTTTATTATTATGAATATCTATGAAGAATTTTCACAATGTAAACATTTTTACATAAATTATGTAAAATTTAATATTAATTAAAATATCTTAAATTATAAACATTTTTATTTACATCTTTTTATTATTATGAATATCTTAGTTAAATGTTGATGTAAAATTTTAATATATTTTTACATAAATTATGTAAAATTTAATATTAATTAAAATAAAAATAATACATGATATATTTAAATACTCAAGTAATATATTATCAACAAATAGAATTTTTATATAAATAAATTTTATTTAAATATTTAGCATTTCACTTGTTAAAAAATATAGAACAAAGATAATTTGGTAAAATATACATTTCAATAATCTTTTAATCCTTCAACCAAACACTGTAATCTTACATTTCTGCCAAACCAACCAAACTGTATCATTCCCAGTAATCTCATTCCCTGGTAATCTTTTATTCCCACTAATAATCTTACATTCCGTGAATCAAACGCACACCATTTACCAGAATAGAAATTGACGCAGAAGATATACACTTGAAAATCTAGTCACGCCATTTCTGCCTGAAACCCATTTCCTCCGGAACACGAACCAGGAAATTCCAGACCATCGAGTCATATGCCTTCTAGATTGATTTTGAAGGCGATGCCTTGGTTCTTGGACTTAACCACATAATCAATTGCTTCGTTAGCAATGAATCGACAATCCAGAATCTGACGGTCAAGAATGAAAGTAAATTGAGATTTGTCAATGGTTGAATATGAGACAAACACAGAGTCGATTGGCAAGGACTTTCGAAAAGATTTTATAAACGTCACCTACCAAGCTGATCGGACGATACTCATCAAGTGCTTCGGGGTTTAATATTTTGGGATCAGAGTGATTGATGTCTTCTTCTCATTCCCTTTCATGATAAAAATCATCGAAAAATTTCATGGCGTCACCCTTAATGTAGTGCCAAAATTTCTTGAAGAAACTGATCAGGGGCGCGATTGTTGTCTGAGGAGCTTAAAGCACGCCAAACCTCCTATTCCGAGAACTTACTTTCAAGCATGCACCATTTTGCTACACTGATTTTAAAAAAAAATCAGATTCATTTTCATCACCTCCAGAGCAGTCACTGAATTGTACGAATCACAAAAAAAAAATTGCAAACACAATTCTGTTTACAAAAAAGTTGTAAACGCATCCTCAATAACTTTACTATAACTTTACAAAAATGGGAGGGTTCCTATTGTTACTCCACGTGAAAGCACCACCTTGAAGAGGGAGGTCAACAAGCTCCATATCTCGGACGAAATTTCAAGAGTTCAATCATCACAAACCCACTTTTCTCATCAGGATGAAGGAACACATTGTAGTCCCCCCATGCGCTAGGGAATGTCAAAACACCCCAGGAATTCCACAAGATTTGAAAAGAAATAGCTTTTTCCGCATCAACTGAAGGACCATACACATCAACGATTCCACACCTCATATTAGAAACTTCAAGGGTTCCAATTAACACAATAAATCACTTGTTTATATACATGGCGAATCTAGAAATATTTTTCATGGTGGACACACATATATTAACAATATAAAATTTTTAAATGAGATGGGCACCATCCGTAAAATAAGTAACTAATCGAAGAAAAACCAGATTTCAGGGTGGGCACGAGAAATTTCAAGGTGAACACCATCGGTAAAATAAATAGCTAATTGAAGAAAATTCGGATTTCATGGTGGGCACTGCTTGTATACTTGTTGACCCGTTTGAAGAAATCTTCGTCCCACGTACTAATAATACCACCAGCAGAGTCCAGTGAGGGAGAAAAAACCACTTCGGCGCTACTATGCACCCACAACTTCTGCGAGACTGAAATTTTTAGCTCTTAAAGTTTGTCCTGCAAAAGAACTACTTTAAGTTTATGTTCTTTAATATATCTTCTAACGACTCTGACTTCTTTGTGCTTATTCTAGATGAATTCTTTTTATTATTAATATATATGTGCCCACGATAAATATTAATTTTAGATTTACCATTGCGTATCATCATTTTTTAATTGTATATACATCCCTCATTGATGATACGTAATATCATCTTGCATAATGGTTTGATACTCAATTACTAAATTTAGGTTTCGTTAATTTATTTTATTAAAATTTATATTTAAATTATACTGTCTCATCAATTTTTTAGTATTATATCACCATTTTTTTAATAGTACCATGGCACCATTTGAAAATTATGTCAAAATAAAATTTAGATGGATATATATATATATATCAATTGTTTAATCATTGAACCAAACAATAAATAATTATTATATTTTTAACCAAACCAATATTTAATAAATTATGATTAAGATTAAAGTCCAAAATTAGACTTATTTTTAAATTTCATTTAAGAACAAGATAAATTAATTATTTACATAAATTTAATATTAAATCATTCTAAAAATTAAATTTATAATATTTATTAAAAATAAAATGCATCACTTTTTTATATAAACTCTCAACTGTGAATTATTTTTCCACTTAAGCAATTTATCCTAAACTTAATTTAATTTTGAGTTAATATAAACTTAGTATAGATTAATTGATATTGTCAAATAGAAACAATACTTGTATTTAATTTCTTATTTTCGACTAGAAATATTATTATATGACATTTCTTTCTAAACCGTTTTTTTCCTAATGAATGGAATGATAAGTGTAATCAAATCCTCAAATGGGAAAAAAAAATCTACTTATGCTTCACCACCAAGGGACTTCTAACATAGTGATACCCATCGGACCATGTCAACAACCCAAATACGTACCCTTGATCACCTGCAACTTTCCTCTCTGTTTTAAATGCGACTTCAAATTTCAACTCTTCGCCAATCTTCTTAAACGTCAATCTTGAAGGCTTAATCATGACCGTAACTCCGGCTGGCGATCGGACATGGGCTAAATATGTCCCCGGCATACCTACATTCTTGACCTTTCTTCTAATTGTGGCTGAACCCTTGAGTTCAGGGACTGTTATGGAAGGGTAGTTCAAGTCTGTCACACTGTTTGATTTCGGGCAAGAGAACGGCTTGTCTGAGAACAGTTGTATCATGGTCTTGTTGTAGCCTCGAGCACACAGGTAGTTCAAGTAATCTTCTACGTTTAAGTCGTAGACGAGACCGGGATCCATTGCACGGTTCGGTCTCACGTGTCCTGCACCGTAATCGAATGGGTCGCCTTTCTGTTGTCTGCATCTAGCATTGGATTCAACTTGTTGTCTCTCGTTCTCGCGGTGGTCATGATGGCGGATTTTAAAGCAGCAGGGCTCCAATCAGGGTGGAGAGTCTTGAGAAGGCCAATGATACCGGAAACATGGGGGCACGACATGGAAGTTCCCGACTCTGTGTTGAAGGGTATACGTCGTTTGTCGGATTCTTCTTCGGTTGGTCCCACTGCTTCCGAGTATGCAGCAACGATGCTTACTCCTGGTGCGGTTATATCCGGCTAAAAACCAGCATCAATTACATTAGATTATTTAATCAATGATGTGTGTAAACTTACAGTTATATCATTGCAAATTTACCTTGAGGATTGCTGGATCAATCACATTGGGGCCTCTAGAAGAGAAAGAAGCCATAAATGGTGCAGGCTCCGCGCCCAACTCTGTCTTAACCGGTGTTATATAAGCTGTAGGGTTCCTATCATATGATCAAATAAATAAATAAATAAATAAATAAATATATATATATATAGATGAATGATTTATTATGGAGGAAAAGCAATAAAAAGTGAAGTAGCTTGAAGAAGTAAGAAAGATACTTGGTTGAATTGATGTAAGCAAGAACTGTGAGACCATCGGTGAAATTCAAGTGAGTGGCCGGAAGCAAATGAGGATCTGCTATGATTTCGTTACCGCTTTTATCGTCGTTCGCGAGAATCAAACCGACCGCGCCTGCATGAAGAGCCTGCATTCCCTTATCAGTTCTTGCGTTTTCTCCGCGAAGACATACTAATATCTTCCCTTTAACCTTCTTGGGATCCAATGATCCTGCTTGACAGAGTATACTGCATGAAAAGAAAACATAATTTGTTAATCAAGTGATATCAGAGATATGCAGAGGTACAAGTCCAGAGTGCAGGACTAAGCTTACGCAACACTAGCCGAGACGTTGGCCGCTTTGGCCTGTTCGGCACTAATCAACGGATAATGAGTCCCCGGTTTCAATGTTGCATTTGCAAGGCTAACTCCCTGACAAAAGATATACAATAAGAACATGTGGCAAACCATGAAGAGATGTAATTAGTTATTAATGAGAGCACATAATTATCATACCTTGAGACGCAAATTATTTCCTAGCACGGCATAACTCGTAAAATCCCTATCTAGTGTGCTAGCACCAACAGTAAACATCCATGGGGCCAAGTTCTCCGCAGATCCTGGAGTAGGTCCAGAATTTCCGGCCGAAAAAACAACAGATATCCCTTTCTTGACAGCATGAAAGGCACCTATAGAAGTACCGTCTTCGAAAAACTCAGATGCACCGCCACCCAACGACACAGAAAGCACGTCCACACCGTCACTTATAGCAGCATCAAAGGCGGCAACGATGTCTGCCTCGAAACATTCGCTGCCATCAATGGGGGGCCAACACACTTTATATGCAGCAACACGGGCATAAGGTGAACCACCCTTTGCAGTGCCATTGCCATGACCAAAAACACTAGCACCACCAACGAAGTTACCGGCCGCCGTCGATAGAGTATGCGAACCATGGCCATCGTGGTCCCTCACAGTCTTGAAGGTTGCATTGAGTTTTTCGCTGACGGAAGCGAAGTAGCCTTTGTTGAAGTACTTGGCTCCGATCAGCTTCCTGAAAATTTTCACAAAGAATTCATTGAAGAAAGTTATCTTAGCTAACAAGTTTCAACTACGAGAAAATAAGATAAGAAGCCATTGGGCTGCATAAATAAGAGGTTAAAAAGGTGGAAACCAATTTATGAATTTCATGGTTAACTGTCAACATCAGTGGAGTGAGTGGAAAGAATCAGTGAGAAAATTCATAGTAAAAAAAATATACCTTTTTAGCTACTGCTTTTTGTTAAAAAGATATATTTATATTTTTATATCTTTTTCCTCAATTGTTACTTTCATCAATATATTATTGAAAAGGAAAAATCTGGGCCTTCACTTTATCCCTACAACAATCAATGATTAAAATACTTTTATCACTTTATAATTATCATACAAGTCATATTCAAATAAAACATAGATTTTCCTTTTTTTAAAAAAACCCTAAAAGCATGATTTTGCCCACTAAGAATCAAAAACAAATATGTCAACTGTCAATATAAAAAATAAATATGGGTTCAAATATATACGAAAATGTGTTGAGAAAATTTAAAAAAAAAATAAACATTTAAAAGTAGATTTTGATCATAATAAATAGTGTCAGAGATTAATGAACCCAGATATATGCTTACTTTAACTTCATTGTCAAGCATGTGGTAGGGAAATGCTAATAAATAAATAAATAAAGCAGGACAAAAAGGAATCACGTGTGAATAAACAAGGGATTACCAAGAATTTGTAAAGTCAATGAGATTCAGAGACCAATTAAAAGAAATAATAAACAAAGACACAAATGAATGCAATGATGATATAAAATTTAAAAGCAAGTAATTCTTTATACATATATATAAACTGAATGAATGCGGGATTCACATATGAATTCCACTATCAGTACACATACCCTAAAAAGAAGGGTCACACCACTTTAGAAAAACTTCAAAAAAAGGGGGGGCCTTTTTTCCTTTCAAAAGCTTTGCCACATTATTGAGGTTTAAATTGCATATATGAACATTGCTTTGAATAAATATATATTCCCTTAAAAAACACAACTATTTTCCCCAATTTAGCAATGAAATTGCAATTTGCAGAAAAGCTTTCAGTAATGAAGAATCAATATATTCTTAATCATATAGGTTGGTTTGAGGAAGTGATATTAACCTGTTACAATGAACAGGAACATCGGCACCACGCTGACAGGACCCTCGCCAACGAGCCGGGACCGGTCCCATTCCGTCATCACTAAAGCTCTTAGATTCAGGCCAGACACCTATACATCAGATACAACATTACAGGGGAAAGATGGAATTACATTTTAGCCGAAATTTGTCAAAACATGGTAGCCATTAACAAGCAAACAATGACACACATGATATAAGATAAAAAAGCATGTATTGTATAGTCAAATATCATTTGCTGTTGACCCTACCACTGTCATATCGATATAATGATCAAAACAAATGATCGAATTTATCTGCAGATTAACACCAAAAGGGTTTTTTTTTTGTCATTCAAACTAATCAATCTGCATTTTGCTTAATGATCAGTTGAAACTGTTTTGTTAATGATTAAGTCAAGACAATATCATAGTCAACTTGCAAGTGGCATATTTGATGAAATGATTCATTTTTAAACGTGTAAACATCAAATCAAAAGCCAAACTTCCATGCAAAATATGAATGACAATGGATTAACAAAATTGTCTCGAGAAAAACGGGAGAAAAAAAGATTCAAACTTTACCAGTATCAAGGTTTCCAATGATTGTATCTTCACCAAATCTTGCCTTCATCCAGAGAGAATCCAAAGGGACAATTCCATTTCTCTCCAATCTGAGAAAATCCCATGATCTTGTAGTGTGAAGCTTTCTTCCTTTGTTTAAAAATACCGAAACCACATTCGGGTGCTCTACATTGACAAATGATGAACATTGAGATATTATGAAAAAGAAAACAGAGCAAACAAAATTGAGGAACTTAAAAAAAAAAAACTCTTACTTGCAATCTGTGATGCTTCTTCTTCATTAAGGATGGCAGCAAAACCATTGATGTTCTTAGTATAGGAGTAGAAAATTCTCTCTTTAGCAGTTCCAGTACTGTGGAAGTAAATTGAAAGAAATGCTTTAAAAGGGGAGGAAAATGAGAACATTTTCATATAATCACCATATTACATACCTTCCCACAAATGAACCCAGCAATTCATAATGAGAATTCGTGACTTCATCAAGTTCAGCCGATGTGGGATTCGGACCATGAGCATGTCCTCCTAAGTACACTATGTAAGACTGCAAAACAGCACAAAAAGATCGAAACAAGTAGGTACATTTGAGAATATAAAGATTGAATCTTGAAAACAAAAACAAAGCCAGAAATAAGAATCAAATGAAAGGAAACAAAAAACTAATAATTGAACAAGCTTTACTCGCCTTTCTCAAAGCAGAAGTTGGAGTCTGCAAAAGAGCAAAAAGGAAGAGCGTTAGCAGCGAAGGAGAAAGCATTGAAGAAAGGCCCATTGCTTTGTTTGCTTTATAAAACCCGTTTCAGTCACTGATTCTTCTTTGTGAAAGAGAGAGTGTGAAGAAACTCTGCTCCCCCCCTGTTTTTAAACTCTGTTTTTGTAGCTTTTCTTTTGGAAACAAATTCTCCTCTTCCCTTTGCTAACGGATAGCTATGGAATTCCCCCATTTTTGCAAAGCAACTTTTTAGGAATGGATTGATTTATGAATTTATCCTTTAAGATTACGTTATATTTTGGGATTATTTTGTATTTATTTGTAACAGGTATGATATGGCTGTAAATTTATTATTGCCTTTTTTGTTGTTGTGAATAATGTCAAAATTAGTGGCCCCAATTCGGCAATTTAATGGGAAAACCTTTCCTTATTTTAATTAAAATTCAAATTAGTGGTTGAGTTAAGTAATTTAAATATATGTGCACAACGGGAGGGAATGAGTTCTGAAAAATATGATTAGAGAATTAAATTTAGTAATGCATTTGTTTTTATGTATGTAAAGTTTCTTGATGAAAATCCAAATTAGTAGGCAATGTGTTTTGAACTATGTATAAAATATTAATTAATAATTCATCAAATTTCAAATAATTTAATATTTTATTCGTGTTCCATTCAACTCTTTTCTTTTTCGTATTTGTTGATTGGTGACAACACTAACTTTAATGTTAGTTGTCTACCGTTGTATTCTTTATTTTCTATTTCTTTTCTATATTGTATCTTTATTTTATTTTGTTTTTTATTTTCAATAAGTCTTATAGTGTTGCACGTTTTCATCTGCTTTTATGGCACGTTTTTTTTTCATGTTTTTCGGTTATTTGGCTATTTTTTATTTATATTTTTTTCTAAGGGTTGATTTGGCATTGCCACGACTGATTAAGATGGTGCTTATCTGATGTCTTGTGATCTTCCTTGCTTTGGACCCTAGGATTGAATTTGAATACCCAATTTGCGTTCGTGGATAGCTTTTTACGCTACTCGAGTATGATTTGCAGTTTGTCGGTGGTCTTTCAATAGCTTGATCTCCTTTCATGGTTCGTTTGCCGATACGGCCAGATCTGTTTGTATCTATCATTGTGAGAGTTTCTTGGTTAGGTTTAATCTTTTCTTGAATAGTCCTTATGTGATCTTAAGTTACTAGTTTTGTATGATTATATGAAATTTTCCTAATTATGTGTTTAATTTACGATTGTGATTATAGATCTTTATTGTAATTTGAGATATTTCATATTTTGAATAAAATTAGTTGTTTCTATAAAAAATAATTTAATATTTTAGTCTTGTTTGACTATTTAAATTTTAAATTATCTGTTAAATTTTTTTAATAAAAAATATGAAAACTATCAAGTAGATAATGACTTTCTTATCACTAATGATTCCTTTTTTATTAACTAATGAATTTTAAATACTTTTGTTTTTATTTCTTTTAATCATATTATCCTTTAACATTTATTTTTATCAAGTAATTTAATTATATCAATTATTTAATTTTAAATAGAATACTAAATTATTATATAATTTAAATGTAAACTTAATTTATTTTTATTTAATTTTAAACTTAATTTTTAATTTATAAAATAATAAATTTTTTGAAAGTTATCAAATAATAATTAAATTACATAAAATCCACTTTATAATAATAATAATAATAAATAAATAAATAAATCAAAATCTTTTTATTAAAAACACACAGATTCCTATAGAAACTATTCACACCACAACCGTTTTTTACATTTTCATTTAAACTTTTTTAAATATATTTAATAATTTGATGAAGATAATCTGAATAAATTCTTTGAAGATGGCATACATATCTGCAAATTTGATAGAGATAATTAGTGCATCATCAATAGCACCATGATTTTATAAGAGTCCTACGAGTTTTCTTTTTCATTATTAATAAAATTTAGAAGAAACTACGTAATTAATCATCCAATATAACTTTAGTTTCAATTTAATCATTTAATTATTTTTTTTAAATTATCTCTAACGTTACGTTTTGGTTATCTGCTATTAAAAAATAAACCGAACAATTGATGTGACATTATCTTATGGTGACACATCAACATCACCTTTAATTTTTAACAACGAGTGATCAAAACGAAACCAAAACATAACTTTAGGTATAATTTTAACAAAATAGTAGTTAGGTGACCGAAATAGAACCAAAGTGATAATTGGGTGACTGAGTATATGATTTACCTAAAAGTTTATCATAAAAGAAAAATAAATAAATAAAAATTCTAAAAGGTATGTTTTGTTGGGTTTGGCACTATAAATAAAGGAAGAAGGCTAAAAAGTGTTTGCATCAGTGTTTTATATTTCTAAAAAGTGTTCGCATCATGGAAATAAATGAAGTTACATGTGAAATATTGAATCTTTCTTATTTGCCTAAAAAGTTTACATTTTGTTTTTCTTAATAGTTTGGGTTTTACATATTGTTCTTTATATTTAATTATTTTTTAATTAATATGATTAATCGCTTCTTGAATTTGGTATATATGTATGTGTGTGTAAGCCTTTTACAATAAAGAGTGCTTTTTTTTTAGTGTGAGAAGGGTGGGAGATGATGGAATTTTATGTTATAACCTATAATATAAGAAAAAAAAGATAAAATAATGTCATTATAAAAAATGGGTAAATTGCGCGTTTAGTACTTAAATTATCAGTTTTAGTACCTAAACTTTCATTTTTTTCAAAATCATACGTAATGTTTAGTTTATGATTCATTTTAGTATCTCGCCGTTAAAAACTTGATAGAACTTTTGCATGTGACATTTTATGGCATCATTCATCCCTTAACTATCTTTATACTCCTATTTTGGTCATTGAAATTTAATTTTTTTTAATTTGTTACTTGCCTTTCAAATTACTCCTAATCTAATCATTCTAACTTTCAAATTTAATTTTTTATTTTAATTATATATTAATAAAACAATAAAAAAATATCACATCACAAAATATTATTAATAAAATAAAATAGAGTGATTCAAACATGAGCAATTTGAAAGTTGAGAATTTATATTGAAAATTTTTAAATTTAACGATCAAAATAGAGTGAGAATATAATTAAGGGATGAATGATGTAATTTACCATAAAATGTCACGTGCAAAAGTTCCGTTAAATTTTTAACGGCAGGGTACTAAAATGAAACAAAAACTAAACATGAGGTATAATTTTAAAAAAATTGAAAGTTTAGGTACTAATATGAACTAAAACTGATAGTTTATGTACTAAATATGTAGTTTACCCTAAAAATTTAGAAGAAAACAATCAAGTAATGCGACATGTTACTCGTATTTATTATTTAATTATTTTTTGAGATTTATAAAATTTGGGTTTACGTTAGATTTAATAAATTGATTTTTAGGACTAAACTGCACGTTTTTGGGCTAAGTTTGAATATGTAAAGAGTTTAGGGACTAGCCCTATAAATATTCTATTTTTCTAATCAGTTGAAAAATAAAAATAGGGATTTGAGGTGGCTGATGGGATTGAACCTGTGACCTTAAGGACATGGGTACCCATGCCTTAGCCACTATAATTGGCTACTATATAAGTATATTTTTATAAATATGTTTTATTATAGTTTGGTTTTGGGTTAGAACCCAAAACAAAGCAAAAGAGCCCCAATTGAATAACCCAAAGCAACCCTCATCCTCAAGTCATCGACCACCGATTCTCCCTCTCCGGTCATCGTTGTAGGTTCCGACCCAACCAGTCAAACTAGCATCCTCCAGCGACCCCAATTCGGTCGTCGATCATCGTAATCGAGGAAGGAAACCCCATTTCGACACCACCATATTTTTTACTCGATTCGACCGCTCCAGCTGTCGGTGAGCCTTACGCTGGCTACCGTTACACTCCCTAGGCGATTCCAATAAGAACCCGACTGAGACCGTTGCCCAGTGTTGCGCTGTTGTAGTCCGTCGTTGGGAGTAAGCTTCATACGTTTTCTGGTTAATTTTTACTATGGTTTTGGCTTGATTTGATGATGAATTGGAACGTTTAGTGTGTTTGGTCTCTCGTAGAGTAATCGGTAGTCGCTCCAGACCTCGTCGTCGTTGCCACACGCCACCACGCGTCGTCGTCGTGCGCTTGGGGATCTCCCACGTCCAAAAAGCCTTCTAGACCAGTCCAGCCCAGCCTGAACTGGGTATGTTTGACCCAAACTGAGTTAACACGACCTGACTCATTGACTTTGACCCGACCCATTGACTTTGACTTTAACCAAAAAGTCAAATTTTCTAAAAAATCATATTTTATGTTTTTCGACGTACTGAGTTCGAATCCAAAGTTCGTTTTGCCAAATTCAAACTTGAAAACCTCCAAATTGACCCGTAAACCCGAACGTGCATATGTAAATTAAGTATTTATTTCAGTGCATCAAATTTTACTGAAGGCTCAAGGACTAATTATTGTTATCAAATATTTAAGGTACTAGTGGATCCCTGACTATTCCCCTGCTTGACCCGATTCCTCCCAATCTGTCTGTCAGCTCCAGCCCATGATTACTCGTACAGTTCTGTGACCTTGTTAAATATTCAGTTTAGATTATTACTCCGATTATAACACTGTTCTGTAATAACTTAGGTTCTCGTTCAGTCGAAGAGCCTAATGAAGCTGGTGTTCGATAGATCTCTCGGACTGATACTTTTTGTGAGGCGTGTTCCTTGCGTGCCACTCATATGTTTTAAATATCTGTTTGAAATACTATGTGCACATTATTGTTTTATCTGATTTGCAATATATCTATCTGTTTGACTTGATTCCGTATGATTTATCTAATTTAAAGTCTGATTTTTGATTACTAAAGTAACTCTGATTGTCTGATTCATATTCTCTGATTATTATTTTTACTGATAAATAAATATGTCTAAACTATGATTTCCTACTACCACTGATTACTGTCTGAATATTTTTCTCAGGGGTACTCTAGGATTTAATATGAAGTCCCTGCAGATTCAGCTCGGTCAAACTAGTAATTCCTTATATATGTTCAGACCAATCGAGCTGGTAATTCCTTATGGGCCTAAAGCAACTCTTGAGTGGGCTCCTAGGCCTAATGGGTCTAGTGGTAAGACCTTATGGACCTTAAGGTACTCCCTTAGGGTGGCACATTTTCTATGTGCATTGGGTAAGTCCTTATGGGCCTGAGGGAACTCCCCTCATGTGGGCACTTACAATTCGGTTAGGGTAAGATCTTATGGACCCAAGGTGCTCTCTTAGGTTGTCACTGATGCCCTTCAGGCCTAGGGTAAGTCCTTATGGATGCAATTCTGGGAAATTGTGTATGATGTTTGGTTAGAGAGCAATTTTGAAATTTTAAACTAAAAAACACTCTGACGTTTTCACAATTTGGAACTGAACTAATTTTGAAACCTCAGCCGATGTTTCATGACTTTATTGATGAACTGGTTTTGAAATCTAAATTGTATGTTTTATTTCTGCATTTTTGGAACACATTGAGCTCCCTAGCTCACTCCCCCAAATTTCTCTCTTTCATATACTTTTTGATAGGCGACACGTACCTGGCACTTAGAGGATCGACACATTTGTATTGTACATTTTGTTGTAATGTTTTTATCTTCGATTTGCCTTTATTTTGGGTGACATGTGCATATATTTTAAAAATGTTAGAATATTTTATTTTATTTAGTTTTTACGACTTTAATATTATTGAATTGAATTTTAATGTTATCAACTATATTTTCAAAGATATTATTTATTCGTAATATGGTTTTACATTATTGAAAAATGCTTTGGAAAATTGTATCGTAATCTACTAGATCTGGTTGTAACGCATAGGTCGGGTCTAAGGGGTTACAAATTTGGTATAGAGCTTTCGATTTTTAAAACCTCGGACTATGAGTGGCTCCAAACTAAAAATACGATTATAAAATGTTTTAAATAATAAGTCACGAAGGCCATGTCACCAAGTTTTTACGAGTTTAACTGTGTACGAGACTCCAAGTGTCAACCTAATCCTAGGCTTTATATTCCTGTAGTGAACCTCGAGATCCATAAAGATGGGTGTTAAGCGTGGTCGTCGACCTGGCCGTGGCCAAGGTCGAGCGACTAGATTTGCTGACCTGATAGATGAGATGGTGTAGATCCCCCACCTCCGATAGATAATCCTGCTCCTACGACCCCGACAGATCTGCCCCTGCCCCTGGTGTAGGTTTTACTACTCCAGTTAGAGGAGCGATCATTTCTGAGACCGAGCATGCTAGAGTAGTTCTAGATGAGAATCTCGGTAGATAGTTTCTCTAGTTGATTTAGGGAGCGGTCCGAGCTGCTGACGTTGCACCCGATGTTCCTATTTCTCAAACTTTTATTGCTAATGGAGTTAGGACCTTTAAAGGCCCTACTGGAGGAGCTCCGACTGAGGTTAAGGACTAGCTCTGTGATATCAAGCGATACATGATCAATTAGGATTAGACTCGCAGTAGCGTTATGGGAGATGTTTCTATGTTAGACGGGAATGTCCACACCTGGTTGGAGTCGATAGTGAGTAGTGTATTAGTTGATCGTCTGACCTGGGACTTCTTCATAGAGAGTTTTAGGAGTTGTTTTCTGGGAGAGTGTTATCTCGCACAGAGGTGACAGTAGTTTCAGGACTTGATTCAGTGAGAGATGACTGTTTCTGAATATGAGATTGAGTTCTTGAAGTTTTTGAAGTATGACTCTAGTTTGGTACCTACCGAGAGGGATAGGTGCTGAAAGTTTCCTCAGGGACTCAGATACGAGTTGTGTCGTTAGGTGGTTATGCATCAGGATGATGTATACAATGTCGTAGTCGAGAGTGCTAAAGATGCTAAAGAAGTCGAGGCTTCTGCACCTGATAAAGATATGGTAAATCGAGATTGATGTATGAGGCCTTCAGGTTAGTCTGAACCTTCCGCACGCCTCGATAAGAGGACTCGCACTACTACTTATTAGAGGAGTCATTCTGGTTCGAGGTCTGCATCACCTCTACCTCTATCTATTAGCCGAGGTGATTCTTCAGGTTTCACTACGATACCGATTTACGGGTACTATGGAAATCTACACGGGGGAGTGTGTCATATGAAAATGGGTACATGTTGTAGATGTGGATACAGTAAGCACTTTTTGAGAAATTGTCTGCATCCAGCCTCTGTCGATCGGACCCCCGCTCAGACTCATGCACAATTACAGGCTTCTGTTTAGACTCCCGCTAGGAATCACAGTCAGGGTAGGACTTCAAGATATGTTTCTAGGGTCAACAATAGAGCTTGATCGCATAGTAGAGGACCAGTTATTTCTGAGGCTCAACAACCTGCCCTTGTATAAGCTACCTGACGTTCTGGTGATCGAGTTGAGCCAGGGACTTCTGCAGATATAATTGTTGTTATTTCTATTCCATACCATGTATTTCTAACAAAGCCCTCCAATACCCTAGTTTCGTATCCTAAGACCCTCATATTTTTTAGTTAAGGTAACGAGACCCTTATTTCGCTCCGAGTCTAGCAAGATTTTCCATTATCGTCAATAGAGTAATTGCCCTTTATCCTCTGAAGGAACTATTGGAGATCTAGGTTCTGTTTCCTGTTTGAATCTGGTGAATTTCAAGGACGAAATCATTTTAAAGAGAGGATAATTGTCACACCCCAATTTCAAATTGTTTTAAAAAAATTTATAGATTTAATAAATTAATTTTTAGGACTAAACTATAAGTTTCTGAAAATTTTTGGGCCAAGTTGAATGTGTAGAGAATTCAGGGACCAACCCCATATATATTTCATTTTTATCAATTGAAAAATAAAATAGGGATTTGGTGACTGAGAGGGCATGAACCTGTGACCCTAGGATCATGGGTGCCCATGTCTTAGCCACTAGGCTAGGCTATTGTTTAAGTATATTTTTAATAAAATATATGTTTTATTATAGTTGGTTTTGGGTTAGAACCCAAAATAAAACTAGAGACCTCCAATTGAATAACTTGAAGAAACCTTGTCCTCAACCATCGACCATCGATTCACCCGCTCGTCCATGTTGCAGTCTTCCGACCCAATCAGTCAAACCAACATCATTCGATGACCTCTACCCAACTGTGGCGACCCCGTTCGGTCACCGATCATCGTAATCGATGGAGGAAAACCCATTTCGACATCGTCGTATTTTTACTCAATTCGACCGCTCCAACCATCGGTGAGCCTCACGCCAACAACCATTACTCCATAGGCGATTCTGAGCAGAACCTGATTGAGATCGCCCAGTGTTGCACTATCGTCGTCCGTCATTGGGGGTAAGCTTCGTATGTTTTCCAGTTAATTTTACCGTGGTTTTGGCTTGATTTGATGATGATTTGGATCATTTGGTGTGTTTGGTCTCTCGTGGAGTAATCGGCAGCCGCCCCACACCTCGTCGCCGTTTCCATGCACCGTTGTATGCGCGTGGGGCACTCCCACGCTCCAGGGAGCCTTCTAGATCGGTCCAGTCAGTCTAGACCAGCCTAGTCGGCTTGAACCATATCTATTTGACCCGAACCGAGTTAACATGACCTGACCTGTTAACTTTGACCCAACATGTTGACTTTGACCCGACCCATTAACTTGACTCGGCCGTGACTTTGATCAGAGTTGACCGTTGACTTTGACCAAAAAGTCAAATTTTACAAAAAAAATCATATTTTATGTTTCCCGATGTCCTAAGACCAAATTCGAAGTTCATTTTCCAAATTCGAACCCGAAATCCTCCAAATTGACCCATAAACCCAAACATGCATTTGTAAATTAAGTATTATTTCAGTGCATCAAATTTACTAAAAGGTTAAGGACTAATTAATGTTATTGAATATTTAAGGTACTCATGGATCCCTGACAGTTCGCCTGCTCGACCCAATCCTCCGACCTGTCCGTCAGTGCTAGCCCGTGATTACTCGCATAGTTTTGTGACCCTATTAAATATTCAATTTAGATTATTATTCCGATATAACCCTATTCAATAATAACTTAGGTTCTCGTTCAGTCGAAGAGCCTAGTGAAACCGGTGTTCGATAGATCTCCCGGACTGATACTTTTGCGAGGTGTGTTCCTTGTGTGCCACATAATTGTTTTAAATATCTGCTTGAAATACCATGTGCACATGATTGTTTTATCTGATGCATGTGTCTATCTGTTTGACTTGATTCAGTATGATTTATCTGATTTAAAGTCTGATTTCTGATTTACTAAAGTAAGTCTGATTATGATCATGTTCTC